>NC_034191.2:27189597-27408648 GCF_002021735.2 Oncorhynchus kisutch
CAAAGATAGAACAAGGTAATATATATAACTAGTGTCATACAAAGATAGAACAAGGTAATATATATAACTAGTGTCATACAAAGATAGAACAAGGTAATATATATAACTAGTGTCATACAAAGATAGAACAAGGTAATATATATAACTAGTGTCATACAAAGATAGAACAAGGTAATATATATAACTAGTGTCATACAAAGATAGAACAAGGTAATATATATAACTAGTGTCATACAAAGATAGAACAAGGTAATATATATAACTAGTGTCATACAAAGATAGAACAAGGTAATATAATTTTAGAATAGGGATACAAATTAGGCCATACCAGTGTAGCTAACTTCATAAAACCCTTGATCATTTCAGATTTGAAGGATGAAGTGTCATGTCTTATTCTACATTGATGCCACCAATTTGTGTTTGCTACCATTAAAGAAGAAACAGTGTGTGCAAGGCAGGATGTTACCACCACAATCCCTATTGTCATTCTTGGACTGCATGTACACTATCGTTGTCTCCTAGAGGAAGCTACAGAGGAAAAATGTTACATTTTCCAGTTTAAAGGAATATTGTCAGGAAGTTCTCCACTAACTAAATCAGGCTGGTGCTTTTGATCCTTTAGCCGGAGCCTTCAGCACTAGCAGCAGGCCATGCTGTGTGAGAGAACACAATAAAGAGGCCTGAAGTACCACATACTAAAAATATAGACTATTTTAGTAGCACTCAAGACCGCTTGGATGTTTCCCTCTATTTCAGTATGATGATGAGGGGCTTTTAGGGCACGCTGACTAAGTATCCCCTGAGTCAGAGGATTTGTCTTTGTCTTTGTCACCCCACAGGTCAACGCCAGCCAATTAATTCCCTTGGTGCAGTAAGTTATATTTGCCACAACAATGACAAGAGCTAAAACAAAAGGGCTGTGTGTGTAATCACTTTAATGAAAGTATTAAGGAGGAGTGACAAGAGGTCTGGAGCTGCGGGGCTGAGTGTTGCCTCTGACTCACCAATGCAAACCAGTGGATGTTGGCAGTAAAGGGCTCCAACTCCCTGTAGCCAGGGATCTTCAAAAATTATAAAATACCATAAAGATCAATATATGAAAATAAACTACAAAATCCTTGGATTTTTAAATATATTTAATTAAAATACATGTTTTTGGTATTTTAAAATACAGAAATAGATTTGCAAGTTGCTGGCCCAAACAGCAACAACATTCTCAGTAACGGTTACAAATCAAATCAAATTTATTTATATAGCCCTTCGTACATCAGCTGATATCTCAAAGTGCTGTACAGAAACCCAGCCTAAAACCCCAAACAGCAAGCAATGCAGGTGTAGAAGCACGGTGGCTAGGAAAAACTCCCTAGAAAGGCCAATACCTAGGAAGAAACCTAGAGAGGAACCAGGCTATGTGGGGTGGCCAGTCCTCTTCTGGCTGTGCCGGGTGGAGATTATAACAGAACATGGCCAAGATGTTCAAATGTTCATAAATGACCAGCATGGTCGAATAATAATAAGGCAGAACAGTTGAAACTGGAGCAGCAGCACAGTCAGGTGGAAGTTGAAACTGGAGCAGCAGCATGGCCAGGTGGACTGGGGACAGCAAGGAGTCATCATGTCAGGTAGTCCTGGGGCATGGTCCTAGGGCTCAGGTCAGTTGAAACTGGAACAGCAGCATGGCCAGGTGGACTGGGGACAGCAAGGAGTCATCATGTCAGGTAGTCCTGGGGCATGGTCCTAGGGCTCAGGTCCTCCGAGAGAGAGAAAGAAAGAGAGAAGGAGAGAATTAGAGAACGCACACTTAGATTCACACAGGACACCGAATAGGACAGGAGAAGTACTCCAGATATAACAAACTGACCCCAGACCCCAGGTTACAGAAATGTTTTACTTGCTATGACTGTGATATATTGTTATTTATCTACCTTAGGTGAATGCAATGACTGTAAATCACTCTGGATTAGTGTCTGCTAACTGACCCAAACTGTAAATGCACTGTAAATGTGAAAATTAACATACCAAAAACGAACTGCAAAGCACACTGGGTATTATTATTGGCCTTCATTCTGGGCAGAGCTAATTAGAATAATACTAAGCATGCTTTGCAATTGTTAATTTTTACATGTACATTTATATTTAGCTCATTTAGCAGACGCTCTTTTCACACCATAGTGCCATCAGACTCCTGATACCAATGCAGGGTGAAAAGGGGTCACATAATTGTTAACCGCTATAAACAATTGAATAGAAAACTATTTTGTATTTTAAAAATGCTAAATTAAGCTCTCGAAAGTATTTTGTTACAAAATACATCGGAGTGTAGTTCAGGCCAGAGTAATACAAATCAAATCAAATGTTATTGGTCACATACACATGGTTAGCAGATGTTAATGAGTGTAGCGAAATGCCTGTGCTTCTAGTTCCGACAGTGCAGTAATATCTAACAATTTACCAACAGCTACCTAATACACACAAATCTAAAGGGGTGAATGAGAATATGTACATTTATTTTTTACCTTTATTTTAAGAACAAATTCTTATTTTCAATGATGGCCTAGGAACAGTGGGCTAACTGCCTTGTTCAGGGGCAGAACAACAGATTTTTACCTTGTCAGCTCGGGGATTCGATCTTGCAACCTTTCGGTTACAAGTCCAACACTAACCACTAGGTTACCTGGATGATCGATGACTAAGCATCATAGGCAAGGTGCAATAGATGGTATAAAATACAGTATATACATATGATATGTAAATATTATTAAAGTGGCATTATTTGAGCATTGTTTAAAGTGACTAGTCATCCATTTATTAAAGGGGCCAGTGATTGGGTCTCAATGTAGGCAGCAGCCTCTGAGTTAGTGATTGCTGTTTAGCAGTCTGATGGCCTTCTGGATGGTAGTAGTGTGAACAGGCAGTGGCTCGGGTGGTTGTTGTCCTCCTGAGGTTGAAGAGGCGCTGTTGCGCCTTCTTCACCACATAGTCTGTGTGGGTGGACCATTTCAGTTTGTCTGTGATGTGTACGCCGAGGAACTTTAAAACTTTCCACCTTCTCCACTGCTGTCCCTTCGATGTGGATAGGGGGCTGTTTCCTGAAGTCCACGATCATCTCCTTTGTTTTGTTGACATTGAGTGAGAGGTTGTTTTCCTGACACCACACTCAGAGTGCCCTCACATCCTCCCTGTAGGCTGTCTACTACTGTTGTGTCATCTGCAAACTTGATGATTGAGTTGGAGGCATGCATGGCCACACAGTCATGGGTGAACAGGGAGTACAGGAGGAGGCTGATCACACACCCTTGTGGGGCCCCAGTGTTGACGGTCAGCGAAGTGGAGATGTTTTCCTACCTTCACCACCTGGGGGGGGGCGGCCCGTCAAAGTCCAGGACCCAGTTGCACAGGGCGGGGTTGAGACCCAGGGCCTCCAGCTTGATGATGAGCTTGGAGGGTACTATGGTGTTGAAGCTGAGCTGTAGTCAATGAACAGCATTCTTACATAGGTATCCCTCTTGTCCAGATGGTTTAGAGCAGTGTGCAGTGTGATGGCGATTGCGTCGTTTGTGGACCTGTTGTGGCGGTATGCAAACTGAAGTGGGTCTAGGGTGGCAGGTAAGGTGGAGGGGATATGATCTGTTGTGTCTTTGCTATACCGGATTAAGTGATATGACATGCTATTCTATAAAATAATTTCTCTGTAATTAACATTACCTGATAAAACTAATCATGTAAATGTAATTAACTAGAATGTCAGGGCACCACGAAAGGATGTTTATAGAGTTGTTACCTTATGAATAAACTCTTAAAGACCTGGTTATCATCGACCTTGCCAAGGCTTTCGACTCTGTCAATCACCATATTCTTATCGGCAGACTCAGTAGCCTCGGTTTTTCTGATGACTGCCTTGCCTGGTTCACCAACTACTTTGCAGACAGAGTTCAGTGTGTCAAATCGAAGGGCATGCTGTCCGGTCCTCTGGCAGTCTCTATGGGGGTGCCACAGGGTTCAATTCTCGGGCCGACTCTTTTCTCTGTATATATCAATGATGTTGCTCTTGCTGCGGGCGATTCCCTGATCCACCTCTACACAGACGACACCATTCTATATACTTCCGACCCGTCCTTGGACACTGTGCTATCTAACCTCCAAACGAGCTTCAATGCCATACAACACTCCTTCCGTGGCCTCCAACTGCTCTTAAACGCTAGTAAAACCAAATGCATGCTTTTCAACCGTTCGCTGCCTGCACCCGCACGCCTGACTAGCATCACCACCCTGGATGGTTCCGACCTTGAATATGTGGACATCTATAAGTACCTAGGTGTCTGGCTAGACTGTAAACTCTCCTTCCAGACTCATATCAAACATCTCCAATCGAAAATCAAATCTAGAGTCGGCTTTCTATTCCGCAACAAAGCCTCCTTCACTCACGCCGCCAAACTTACCCTAGTAAAACTGACTATCCTACCAATCCTCGACTTCGGCGATGTCATCTACAAAATTGCTTCCAACACTCTACTCAGCAAACTGGATGCAGTTTATCACAGTGCCATCCGTTTTGTCACTAAAGCACCTTATACCACCCACCACTGCGACCTGTATGCTCTAGTCGGCTGGCCCTCGCTACATATTCGTCGCCAGACCCACTGGCTCCAGGTCATCTACAAGTCCATGCTAGGTAAAGCTCCGCCTTATCTCAGTTCACTGGTCACGATGGCAACACCCACCCGTAGCACGCGCTCCAGCAGGTGTATCTCACTGATCATCCCTAAAGCCAACACCTCATTTGGCCGCCTTTCGTTCCAGTTCTCTGCTGCCTGTGACTGGAACGAATTGCAAAAATCGCTGAAGTTGGAGACTTTTACCTCCCTCACCAACTTCAAACATCTGCTATCTGAGCAGCTAACCGATCGCTGCAGCTGTACATAGTCTATCGGTAAATAGCCCACCCATTTTTACCTACCTCATCCCCATACTGTTTTTTTTTATTTACTTTTCTGCTCTTTTGCACACCAATATCTCTACCTGTACATGACCATCTGATCATTTATCACTCCAGTGTTAATCTGCAAAATTGTAATTATTCGCCTACCTCCTCATGCCTTTTGCACACAATGTATATAGACTCCCTTTTTTTTCCTACTGTGTTATTGACTTGTTAATTGTTTACTCCATGTGTAACTCTGTGTTGTCTGTTCACACTGCTATGCTTTATCTTGGCCAGGTCGCAGTTGCAAATGAGAACTTGTTCTCAACTAGCCTACCTGGTTAAATAAAGGTGAAATAAATAAATAAATATTTTACATCAATGTCGGTCAATTCTTAATCGTCACCTTATTCAGTCTCAATCGAAGTCGTAGAATTCTTGGTTATCTCCACGAACCCTGACTAACAAGTTGAATCAGCAATGCAAAATTTGGTTTAATTATTTATTTACTAAATACCTAAACAATCACACCAAATTACACATACACAGGATGGGTCATACATTGATTACTAATTATTTCATAAAAGAAAACGTCCCAAGCAGATGGAACCGATATGACGGCTGGTTACACAAAGAAAGGGGGTTTAGTTTTGAATGAAAGCGTGGGAAGACTGAGGAACCAAGAAATTTGGTCTCTGATCGGACCTTGTAAAGCTATGTTATCGTAAATACAGAATCTTATGCATTCTAAATAACTGCCCATTTGGAAAAGGAAAATGCAAGAAATATTTACTCTGAGCGGTGCTTCAATAGGTTGGTCGTAGATGGAAGGCCGTGTTGCCCAACAGAGATCTCCCTTGTCCTTTGAAGAATATGTCTTGTGGTAGAACGGATACGTTGTCGTACCATCGTGTTTGTTAGAAGAGATACTTTGTCCGTCCTTTCCTAGCCCACATTTACAGCTGCTACTGCACACTAAATGGCTAGGAGGTATCACTTCTTTAGTGAATAAGAGTTCAAAGTTAATACCAAGTTGCCATACTTTAAGCTCACGCTGAAGTTGACTTAGTTCTGTAATTCGATATTAGCCCTTTTAACGTATGGACCGTCGTCCTCATGTCTTCGGGAACACAAATGTTAAATTCATTAACAGGGGCTTATGTAGTGGGGAGAGCAGGGCGTATTTCATAGTTTACAACCAATGTCTGTTCACTTGGGCGGGGCCACAGAGTTGAGCCTAGTTCACTTATGAAAACCAATTCTCTCATTTAGAAGCTAAAATTACATTTCATCTGTTCACAAAAAGTTTAATATTTAAACATTTAAGTTGCACAACAATTCCATGTGAATCTGATAACTATAATGTGTAGACTTTCCAAGATACAGTTTGTCATCCTATCGTCGGTAATAATGTCTCAGATGACAACTGATCTGGTATCATATTCTTTAAGTACCAACGCATAATTTCAACTGGTTGGATTACTGAAATATAGTTCTGGTCCCCACCCTTTTGATGTTTTCAGACTCTCTATGTTAACAAAGGGCTTTCCAAGAGTCACTCTGTAGAGAGAGAGAGGAACGGGGGAAAGGTATTTATGGGGGTCATAAACCTCACCAACAGGCCAACGTCATGACAGATCCTTGAATAGTTTCTCAGAGCACTTCATGATGACAGAAGTGAGTGCTACGGGCGGTAGTCATTTTACAAAATATAAAAAATATTCAAAAGTAATTGAAACATATTTTGAATACATGTAACAGAAATACTGCCCAAGTCTTCTCGCATATTAGAGGAAAAGGGGATCAAGTCTCAGCTTCGCTTCCCAGCAGTGTTCTGGGTATGGAAGGGAACGCAAAGGACGGAATGCACAAGCGCTGATGGAGCCCTAATCATGCTACAAGAAACCTTTCCAGTTGAAGAAGGGAAGCTCCCTGTTCTGAGAAGAGGAAGAAGTAGGAAAACATTATGAGCGCAATAGGCTACATACAGCGATGCCTATGATGAGCTTATTGCAAGTTGAGACACTATCCTTTCTCCCTCCACCCAATACAATCTATACTCTCCCCAAGTAAATGTTCTTCTCTATGAAGTAACAAAAGATGTAGCCAACTGAAAAGACAATTGAAAGGGGGAAAAATAGCATAAAGTGCCTTTAGAAAATATTTATACCCCTTGACTTATTAAAAATGGTGTGTTAGACTGAATTGAAAATGTATTAAAATATTATTATTTGTATCACCTATCTACACACAATAACCCATAATGACAAAGTGAACACATGTTTTTATAAATTTGTACAAATGTATTGAAAAATAAATACTGAAAAATGTAATTTACATGAGAATTCACACCCCTGAGTCAATACTTTGTAGAAGAACCTTTGGCAGCAATTACAGCTGTGAGCTTTCCAAACCTGGATAGTGCAACATTTTCCCATTATTACTTTCAAAATTCTTCAAGTTCTGTCAAACTAGTTGTTGGTTATTGCTAGACAACCATTTTCAGGTTTTGCTATAGATTTTCAAGCAGATTTAAGTCAAAACCCTAACTCAGCTAAGTTCACTGTGTTCTTGGTAAGCACCTCCAGTGTAGATTTGGCGTTGTGTTTTAGGTTATTGTCCTGCTGAAAGGGGAATTAATCTCCCAGTTTCTAGTAGAAAGCAGTCTGAACTAGGTTTTCCTCTAGGATTTTTGCCTGTGCTTAGCTCCATTTAGTTATTTTTTTCCCCTGAAAAACTCTCCAGTCTATAATGAATACAAGATTATCCATAGCATGATGCAGCCAACACTATACTTGAAAATATGGAGAGTGGTACACAGTAATGTGTTATATTGGATTTGCCCCAAACATAACACTTTGTATTCAGGACCAAAATTGACTTGCTTTGCCACATTTTTTGCAGTATTACTATAGTGCATTGTTGCAAACAGGATGCATGTTTTGGAATATTTTTTTATTCTGTACAGGCTTCCTCCTTTTAACTCAGTCAATTATGTTAGAATTGTGGAGTAACTACAATGTTGTTGATCCATCTGCAGTTATCTCCAATCACAGCCATTAAACACTATAACTGTTAGTCACCATTGGCCTCATGGTGAAATCCCTGAGCCATTTCCCTCCTCTCTGGCATTGAGTTAGGAAGGTCACCTGTATCTTTGTAGTGACTGGATGTATTGACACAGCATCCAAAGTGTAATCATAAC
The DNA here is from genome assembly GCF_002021735.2 of Oncorhynchus kisutch. Taxonomy (NCBI): domain Eukaryota; kingdom Metazoa; phylum Chordata; class Actinopteri; order Salmoniformes; family Salmonidae; genus Oncorhynchus; species Oncorhynchus kisutch. The sequence goes on from NC_034191.2 coordinate 27,197,724, forward strand.
TTCACCAAGCTCAAAAGGATATTCAATGTCTGCTTTTTTTGCGAGGCATTGGAAAATCTCCCTGGTCTTTGCGGTTGAATCTGTGTTTGAAATTACCTGCTCGACTGAAGGACCTTAATTGTCTGTATGTGTGGGGGACAAAGATGACATAAGCACCATTTTTTTTTTAACACAATTATTGCACACAGAGTCAGTCGATGCAAATTATTATGTGACCTTTTAAACAAATTGTTACTCCTGAACTTATTTTGGGTTGCCGTAACAAAGGGTTTGAATACTTACAGGCTCAAGACATTTCAACTTTTTATTTTCAATTTGTAAACCTTTTGAAAAACTAAGTTCCACTTTGACATTATGGGGAATTGTGTGTAGGCCAGTGACAAAAAATATTTCATCAATTTTAAACAGCAGCTGTAAAACAATATATTTGTGGGTGTGTGTGGAAGTGTAGGTCTGTAGGTGTATGTGAGTTTGTGTATATGAATGGGAGTGTGAGGGATGGTGAATATGAATATACAATTGAAGTCTGAAGTTTACATACACTTAGGTTGGAGTCATTAAAACTCATTTCTCAACCACTCCACAAATTTCTAGTTAACAAACTATAGTTTTGGCAAGTCGGTTAGGACATCTACTTTGTCCATGACACAAGTAATTTTTCCAACAATTGTTTATTGTTTACAGATTATTTCACTTATAATTCACTGTATTACAATTCCAGTGGGTCAGAAGTTTACATACACTAAGTTGACTGTGCCTTTAAACAAAATTCCAGAAAATGTCTTTAGAAGCTTCTGATAGGCTAATTGACATCATTTGAGTCAATTGGAGGTGTACCTGTGGATGTATTTCAAGGCCTACCTTCAAACTTTGCTTGACATCATGGGAAAATCAAAAGAAATCAGCCAAGACCTCAGAAAAAAATTGTCGACCTCCACAAGTCTGGTTCATCCGTGGTAGCAATTTCCAAACGCCTGAAGGTACCACGTTCATCTGTACAAACAACAGTTCGCAAGTATAAACAATCTTATAGAAAATTTGTGGGCAGAACTGAAAAAAGCGTGTGTGAGCAAGGAGGCCTGCATATCTGACTCAGTTACACCAGCTCTGTCAGGAGGAATGGGCCAAAATTCACCCAACCTGTTGTGGGAAGCTTATGGAAGGCTATCTGAAATGTTTGACCCAAGTTAAACAATTTAAAGGCAATACTACAAAATACTAATTGAGTGCATGTAAACTTCTGACCCACTGGGAATGTGATGAAATAAGTAAAAACCTGAAATAAATAATTATCTCTACTATTATTCTGACATTTCACATTCTTAAAATAAAGTGGTGATCCTAACTGACCTAAGACAGGGAATTTTTACCTGGATTAAATGTCAAGAATTCTGAAACTGAGTTTAAATGTATTTGGCTAAGGTGTATGTAAACTTCCGACTTCAACTGTATGTAAGTGAATGAGAATAAATGAAAATAGAAGAGTAAGTCGATTGATGGATGGATGTAAGTGTGTCTGAGAGATGGGGAGAGAGGGAAAAGTTTGGAGATTGGGACAAGCTTGGCTTGGGTGGGTAAGGGTGGGCAAGGATGGGAGGTAGGGAGAAGCTTAGCTTGGGTGGGCTCAAATAGCCGACCAATCAGCTTGTTACCAACCTTTAGTAAACTTCTGGAAAAAATGTGTTTGACCAGATACAATGCTATTTGACAACAGACTAGATTATAGGGAAGGACACTCAACAAGCACAACACTTACACAAATGACTGATGATTGGCTGAGAGAAATTGATGATAAAATGATTGTGCAGGCTGTCTTGCTAGACTTCAGTGCAGCTTTTGACATTATCGATCATAGTCTGCTGCTGGAAAAACGTATGTGTTATGGCTTTACACCCCCTGCTATAATGTGGATAAAGAGTTACTTGTCTAACAGAACACAGAGGGTGTTCTTTAATGGAAGCTTCTCAAACATAATCCAGGTAGAATCAGGAATTCCCCAGGGTAGCTGTTTAGGCCCCTTGCTTTTTTCAATTATTACTAATGACATGCAACTGACTTTGAGTAAAGCCATGATGACTCAACACTATACATGTCAGCCACACTTAACAAAGAGTTGCAGTTAGTTTCAGAGGGTGGCAAGGAATAAGTTAGCCATAAATATTTCTAAAACTAAAAGCATTGTATTTGGAACCAAACATTCAAACCTCAACTAAATCATGTAATAAATCATGTGGAAATTGAGCAAGTTGAGATGACTAAACTGCTTGGAGTAACCCTGGATTATAAATGGTCAAACCCTGGACTGTCATGGTCAAAACATATTGATACTATAGTAGCTAAGATGGGGAGAGGTATGTCCATAATAAAGTGCTGATCTGCCTTCTTAACAACACTTTCAACAAGGCAGGTCCTACATGCCCTCGTTTTGTCGCAACTTGGCTACTGTTCAGTTGTGTGGTCTGGTGCCACAAAAAAAGGATATAGGAAAATTGCAACTGACCCAGAACAGGGCAGCACGGCTGGTCCTTGGATGTACATTGACATGCATATTATTATTAGCTCTCTATCTCTCCTGGCTCAAAGTGGAGGAGAGATTGACTTCATCACTACTTGTATTTTTGAGAGGTATTGACATGTTGAATGCACTGAGCTGTCTGTCTAAACTACTGGCACACAGCTTGGACACCCATGCATACCCCACAAGACATGCCACAAGAGGTCTCTTCACAGTCCCAGAGTCCAGAACAGACTATGGGAGGCACACAGTACTACATAGAGCCATGAATACATGGAACTCTATTTTACATCAAGTAAGTGATGCAACCAGTAAAATCTGATTTAAAAAATAAATTTAAAAACACCTTATGGAACAGTGGGGACTGCGAAGCAACACAAACATAGACACAGACACACACACACACTAACATAGGCACTATACACATAGATACACATGGATTTAGTACTGTAGATATGTGGTAGTGATTGAGTAGGGGCCTGAGGGCACACAGTTGTGAAATATGTGAATGTATTGTAATGTTTTGAAAATTGTATAAACTGACTTAATTTTGCTGGACCCCAGGAAGAGTGTCAGCAGCTAATGGGGATCCATAATAAATACAAATACAAGGGTGGGCAAGGATGAGAGGATGGGACAAGCTTGGCTTGGGTGGGCAAGGGTGGCTAAGGAGGGGAGGTTGGGACAAGCTTGACTTGGGTGGGGTAAAGGGGAGACAACTGGGAGGGTGAGATGGAGAAGGATGGGTTTGGCTTGGGAGAGAGAGGATTTAACTATATAACAATGTAATTTTATTTATTTGTGACTTGCAAACAGATTAGGAGAGGAAGTTTAATCATTATTATTCCTTATTTGTCATTATAGCTTAGATTCAATGTTGGTTATTGGTGAGAGTGGAGAGGGGCTCTCTCAGAGGGATTGGGAAGGCATCAGGGGGGCCTAAACTCATCTCACTTCAGTCTCTCGGTGGACCCACTCTCCCCAAGTAGACCCCCACCAGCCACTATACTTAACTGACCACAGTGGTAGTCTTTCTCCAATGTTCGTACAATGACATAATCCACATACTTTTGATACTTTAGGAGAGGAGTTAGAGGTTAAAAGCCATTTAAAAAAGCATAGCTCCTCAAACTACAAAGAAGTACTTTGCTTTATGTTTCTTGTGTGTTCACTGTTAAATGTCTACTCAGCCAACATGTTCACACACTCTATATATGTAATGTATATAGGGTTGCAAAAGGTCGGAAACTTTGTGGTAAATGTACAGAATTTTTCTGGAAATTTTCCATGTGAGGTTAAGCCCTGGAATTTGGGGAATTTTGCTTAAAATTATTTTTTTAAAGTTCGCTTATAACAGTGAACCTTTTTTGTGGGATACACATAATGCAATTTTATGTCTTGTGGCATATTTTGGTTAAACTAAGTAAATAGTAGCCTACAGCAAAGTGTTTAAATCATTTATAACTTAACCATTTCTGCTAGTTAGTTTTTGCTACCATGTGGATTTTAGCTTGTTTGAGCCTGCTAACTGAGGAGTGTTAATTCACCTGTTTCCATACAGGTTTCATTTTAAACATTTATCTTACAAAGGAGTTGTTTAATCTAACTGCTTAATTATTTATCTGTACATGAAATTGTATTTGGTTTTTTTTACAAAAAAAAATCAAATCTTTACAGGAAAATGCCACGGGCACTATCAGATGTGTAGAGACATTTCACTGCGGGTAAAGCTGTGTGCATTTGCAAATACTGTGCCAAATCATATGTGAAGAATGCAACAAAAATGCAGAATCATCTGGCCAAGTGTATAAAGTTACCTCAGTGCTCACAACAAGCAACCTCTGGCAAAGTCCCTCTACTTCTATTCGAGGTGCTAATTATGAATCAGACACCTTATTGATAGCAACAGCTCATGGTCCTCGTGGTTTTTTGACTCAATGGAGGAACGTAGTCAGAGAAATGCTGACGAATGTCTTGCTCGAGCTGTGTATGCAACTGGTTCACCCCTGATGCTCACAGGCAATGTGTATTGGAAGAGATTTCTGAATGTTCTTCACCCAGCATTCACCCCTCCAACCAAACATAATTTATCTAGTAATTTGCTGGATGAAGAGTTCAACAGAGCTCAAGTGAAGGTCAAGAAAATCATAGAGAAAGCAGACTGTATTGCAATCATCTCAAATGGGTGGTCGCATGTTCGTGGGCAAGGAATAATTAACTACATCATCTCCACCCCTCAACCAGTATTCTACAAGAGTATAGACACAAGGGACAACAGACACACCGGTCTCTACATTGCAGATGAGCTGAAGGCAGTCATCAATAACCTTGGACCACAGAAGGTATTTGCACTGGTGAAGACAGTGCTGTGAACATGAAGGCTGCTTGGTCTTAAGTGGAGGAGTCCTACCCTCACATCACACCCATTGGCTGTGCTGCACATGCATTGAATCTGCTCCTCGAGGACATCATGGAACTGAAAACAATGGACACACTCTATAAGAGAGTCAAGGAAATGGTTAGGTATGTGAAGGGTCATCAAGTTATAGCAGACATCTACCTCACCAATCAAAGTGAGAAGAAGAATAAGAGCACCACATTGAAGCTGCCCAGAAACACCTGTTGGGTGGTGTCATCATGTTTGACAGTCGCCTGGAGGGGAAGGAGTCTCTCCAAGAAATGGCCATATGACAGTCTGCAGATATGGACAGCCCCATCAAGAGGATTCTCCTGGATTATGTATTTTGGGAGAGAGTAGTAAGCAGCCCAAAACTTCTGAAACCTATAGCAGTAGCCATTGCACGGATTGAGGGAGACAATGCCATCCTGTCTGATTTTCAGACTCTGTTTGCAGATGTAAGATAAGAAATCCCTACTGCCCTGCCCACTTCACTGTTGCTCCAAGCAGAGGAAACTGCAGTTCTGAAATACATCAAAAAGCGTGAAGACTTCTGCCTGAAGCCCGTACGTGTTGGAACCCAAGTATGCTGGCAAGTGCATCCTGTCTGGTGCAGAGATCAACAAGGCCTATGGTGTCTTCACTACCGTGTCTGCAAATTTTAGGCTTTTTTTGAGCCTGACAACAAGCCATCAAATCAAAAAAAAATTATCACATACACATGGTTAGCAGATGTTAATGCCAGTGTAGCGAAATGCTTTTGCTTCTAGTTCTGACCGTGCAGTAATATCTAACAAGTAATCTAACTATTTCACAACAACTACCATATACACACAAGTGTAAAGGAATGAATAAGAATATGTACATATAAATATATGGATGAGCGATGGCCGAAAGCATAAGCAAGATGGAGTAGATGGCATAGAGTACAGTATATACATATGAGATGAGTAATGTAGGGTATGTAAACATTATATAAAGTGGCATTGTTTAAAGTGACTAGTGATACAATTATTACATCAGATTTTTAATTATTAAAGTGGCTAGAGATTTAAGTCAGAATGTTGGCTACTGCCAACAATGTTAGTGATGGCTGTTTAACAGTCTGATGGCCTTGAGATATAACCGGTTTTTCAGTCTCTCAGTCCCAGCTTTGATGCACCTGTACTGACCTCGCCTTCTGGATGATAGCGGGGTGAACAGGCAGTGGCTCGAGTGGTTGTTGTCCTTGATGATCCTTTTGGCCTTCCTGTGACAATGGGTGGTGTAGGTGTCCTGGAGGGCAGGTAGTTTTCCCCCGGTGATGTGTTGTGCAGACCTCACTACCCTCTGGAGAGAATTACGGTTGTGGGCGGAGCAGTTGCCATACCAGGCGCTGATACAGCCCGACAGGATGCTCTTGATTGTGCCTTCTTCACCACGCTGTCTGTGTGAGTGGACCATTTCAGTTTGTCCGTGATGTGTACACTGAGGAACTTAACTTTCCACCTTCTCCACTACTGTCCCGTCTATGTGGGTAAGGGGGTGCTCCCTCTGGTGTTTCCTGAAGTCCACGATCATCTCCTTTTGTTTTGTTGACGTTGAGTGTGAGGTTATTTTCCTGACACCACACTCCGAGGGCCCTCACCTCCTCCCTGTAGGCCGTCTCGTCGTTGTTGGTAATCAAGCCTACCACTGTAGTGTCGTCTACAAACTTGATGATAGAGTTGGAGGCGTGCATGGCCACGCAGTCGTGGGTGAACAGGGAGTACAGGAGGGGGATGAGAATGCACCCTTGTGGGGCCCCAGTGTTGAGGATCAGTGGGGTGGAGATGTTGTTTCCTACCTTCACCACCTGGGGGCGACCCGTCAGAAAGTCCAGGACCCAGTTGCACAGGGCGGGGTGTCTCGTGCTTAATGATGAGTTTGGAGGGTACTATGGTGTTAAATGCTGAGCTGTAATCGATGAACAGCATTCTTATATAGGTATTCCTCTTGCCCAGATGGGTTAGGGCAGTGTGATTGCGATTGCATCGTCTGTGGACCTATTGGGGCGGTAAGCAAATTGGAGTGGGTCTAGGGTGTTAGGTAGGGTGGAGGTGATATGATCCTTGACTCGTCAGTACTTCATGATGACAGAAGTGAGTGATAGTCATTTAGCTCGGTTACCTTAGCTTTTTTGGGAACAGGAACAAAGGTGGCCCTCTTGAAGCATGTGGGAACAGCTGACTGGGATAGGGATTGATTGAATATGTGAGCCAGCTGGTTTGTGCATGCTCTGAGGACGCAGCTAGAGATGCCATCTGGGCCGGCAACCTTGCGAGGGTTAACACATTTAAACGTTTTACTCACATTGGCTGCGGTGAAGAGCCTGCAGGTTTTGGTAGTGGGCCAGTCAGTGGCACTGTATTGTCCTCAAAGCGAGCAAAGGAGTTGTTTAGTTTGTCTGGGAGCAAGATGTCGGTGTCCGAGACGGGGCTGGTTCTCTTTTTGTAATCCGAGATTGACTGTAGACCCTTCCACATACGTCTCGTGTCTGAGCCGTTGAATTGCGTATCTACTTTGTCTTTATACTGAAGCTAAGCTTGTTTGATTGCCTTGCGGAGGGAATAGCTACACTGTATTCGGTCATGTATTCAGTCCTCAACCAGGTTGGAAAGTGACAGTAAAGATGAGGCCTCAGAGTCTGATGTTCAAAAGGTGGCCATGAGGAGGTCCAGGGAGAAGACATGGAAGCCTAAGAGGAAGACAACCAAAGCTTTAGTTTCTGGACTCATTTTACAGATGTATGTTGAAAAACGTTTTTGGGAGATGCAATGGTTCATTGGGGATCATTCAATATTCCTTTTTGTTGTTTAGTGAAATCATCCCATGTGAAGAGTCAACTCATTTAATTAAAGTTCAATTCGTAACTAAATTGCTTTTTTTATTTATATTGTAAGGATTTAATCATTTGCAATTATGTCTACTTATGATAAGGTAAAAGGTTTATGTTTCTATCTCCAAATGATATGGTAAATATATCCAATGCAAAAACATTCAATGGTATTAATATTAATTTGCATATATTTCCGTTAATTCCCATATATTCCCGTTAATTCCAACGGAAAGTTTCCACCTCTGAATATTCCCCAAAATGTGCAACCCTAAATGTATACAATAACTGTGTGCTTACTATGACTCTCCCACTCCATGGAATGCCCACCACAATCAAAATGTTTTATCTGGTTCTTCAATGATAGACGGAACAGAGAAGGTTAACTTTGGTTGTATACAAGACCAACAAATTCAAATATATTACATGGAATGTGCACGGCTCCATGATGGGGTGAAAAGCATATGATTCATGAACACTTAAAGAGACTGTCAGCAGATGTGGTTTCCTGCAAGAGTTACAGTTCAAAAAAGGAGGAATGTCAAATTTAAAGAGCAACAGTTGAAGTCTTAAGTTTACATAAACCTTTGCCAAATACATTTAAACTCAGTTTTTTACTATTCCTGACATTTAATCCTAGTAAAAATTCCCTGTCTTAGGTCAGTTAGGATCACCACTTTATTTTAAGAATGTGAAATGTCAGAATAATAGAGAGAGAATGATTTATTTCAGCTTTTATTTCTTTCATCACATTCCCGGTGGGTGAGAAGTTTACATACACTCAATTAGTATTTGGTAGCATTGCCTTTAAATTGTTTAACTTGGGTCAAACGTTTGAGGTAGCCTTCCACAAGCTTCCAACAACAAGTTGGGTGAATTTTGGCCTATTCCTCCTGACAGAGCTGGTGTAACGGAGTTCGGTTTGTAAGCCTCCTTGCTCGCACACACTTTTTCAGTTCTGTCCACAAATGTTCTATAGGATTGAGGTCAGGGCTTTGTGATGGCCACTCCAATACCTTGACTTTGTTGTCCTTAAGCTGTTTTGCCACAACTTTGGAAGTATGCTTGGGGTCATGGTCCATTTGGAAGACCCATTTTCAACCAAGCTTTAACTTCCTAACTGATGTCTTGAGATGTTGCTTCAATATATCCACATAATATTCCCTCGTCATGATGCCATCTTTTTTGTGAAGTGCACCAGTCCCTCCTGCAGCAAAGCACCCCCACAACATAATGCTGCCATCCCCGTGCTTCACGGTTGGGAGGCTATTCTTCGGTTTGCAAGCCTCCCCAGTTTTCCTCCAAAGATAACGATGGTCATTATGGCTAAACAGTTCTATTTTTGTTTCATCAGACCAGAGGACATTTCTCCAAAAAGTATGATCTTTGTCCCCATGTGCAGTTGCAAACCATAGTCTGGCTTTTTTATGGCGGTTTTGGAGCAGTGGCTTCTTCCTTGCTGAGCAGCCTTTCAGGTTAGGTCGATATAGGACTCGTTTTACTGTGGATATAGATACTTTTGTACCTGTTTCCTCCAGCATCTTCACAAGATCCTTTGCTGTTGTTCTGGGATTGATTTGCACTTTTCGCACCAAAGTACGTTCATCTCTAGGAGACCGAACGCGTCTCCTTCCTGAGCGGTATGACAGCTGCGCGGTCCCATGGTGTTTATACTTGCGTACTATTGTTTATACAGATGAACATGGTACCTTCAGGCGTTTGGAAATTGCTCCCACGGATGAACCAGACTTGTGGAGGTCTACAATTTTGTTTCTGAGGTCTTGGTTGATTTATTTAGATTTTCCCATGATGTCAAGCAAAGAGGCACTGAGTTCGAAGGTAGGCCTTGAAATACATCCACAGGTACACCTCAAATTGTCTCAAATGATGTCAATTACCCTAACAGAAGCTTCTAAAGCCATGACATAATTTTCTGGAATTTTCCAAGTTGTTTAAAGGTACAGACAATTTTGTGTATGTAAACTTCTGACCCACTGGAATAGTGATACAGTGAATTATAAGTGAAATAATCTGTCTGTAAACAATTGTTGGAAAAATGACTTGTGTCATGCACAAAGTAGATGTCCTAACTGATTTTCCAAAACTATAGTTTGTTAACAAGAAATTTGTGGAGTGGTTGAGAAACAAGTTTTAATGACTCGAACCTAAGTGTATGTAAACTTCCGACTTCAGCTGTAGGCTGCCAACTACTGTAGTAACAGCAGAGGTGTCGGCATCCAGATCATTAAAAATACACCCTTTTATCCCAGCATACAGACCAAGATGGACGTTTTCACATTTTGAATTGTACCTTACATGGGGAAAAATACACATTGATTTAATTGTATATCCCACCAGGGACAAATCTGCTGTTTTTAGATAGAATTCATATTAAATCAAATCCAGACAGGAAGTATTACTTTAGCAGACGACCTAAATCATACATCTGATAAGATTGACAGAAGTAGCAATAAAAAAGCAAATTTATTTATTTTTGGGTGATCTGTTTTTGCTGATATTATTTTTTGTCAGTTGATAATTGCTTCAGGGTGAAGCAAAGAGGCTGAAAAATGTAATCTCTACAAATACTTTATAGGACACCTGGAGATTACTATTCCCAACTACTTTTCTTTCTCATAGTAAGAAAAGTTATTTAAAAATTGACTACACAAAACATTTAAAATTACGCACTCAACAATTTACCAGGGTCAAAAATCCATGACAATAACCACATTTCTATCCACCGTTTTTATGCTAGTAATGTCATACCATATATAAAAAAATCGCGACAGCTGTGATGGAAACAGGAAGTTTCGGTACAATTTTATAAATGCCGACAGATTATTTGTTCGTTTGACATGGTAGGATCTTTTTGTGTAGGTAAAATGTATTATTAACCTTTATTATTACAAATGTAAACAGAGGACAGAGCAAAGCCGACCCCCGATAACATTTTGGATGCTTTTAAGGGCGAAAGTATTCGGCCCCCTTGAACTTTGCGACCTTTTGACACATTTCAGGCTTCAAACATAAAGATATAAAACTGTTTTTTTTTGTGAAGAATCAACAACAAGTGGGACACAATCATGAAGTGGAACGACATTTATTGGATATTTCAAACTTTTTTAACAAATCAAAAACTGAAAAATTGGGCGTGCAAAATTATTCAGCCCCCTTAAGTTAATACTTTGTAGCGCCACCTTTTGCTGCGATTACAGCTGTAAGTCGCTTGGGGTATGTCTCTATCAGTTTTGCACATCGAGAGACTGAAATGTTTTCCTATTCCTCCTTGCAAAACAGCTCGAGCTCAGTGAGGTTGGATGGAGAGCATTTGTGAACAGCAGTTTTCAGTTCTTTCCACAGATTCTCGATTGGATTCAGGTCTGGACTTTGACTTGGCCATTCTAACACCTGGATATGTTTATTTTTGAACCATTCCATTGTAGATTTTGCTTTGTTTTGGATCATTGTCTTGTTGGAAGACAAATCTCCGTCCCAGTCTCAGGTCTTTTGCAGACTCCATCAGGTTTTCTTCCAGAATGGTCCTGTATTTGGCTCCATCCATCTTCCCATCAATTTTAACCATCTTCCCTGTCCCTGCTGAAGAAAAGCAGGCCCAAACCATGATGCTGCCACCACCATGTTTGACAGTGGGGATGGTGTGTTCAGGGTGATGAGCTGTGTTGCTTTTACGCCAAACATAACGTTTTGCATTGTTGCCAAAAAGTTCAATTTTGGTTTCATCTGACCAGAGCACCTTCTTCCACATGTTTGGTGTGTCTCCCAGGTGGCTTGTGGCAAACTTTAAATGACACTTTTTATGGATATCTTTAAGAAATGGCTTTCTTCTTGCCACTCTTCCATAAAGTCCAGATTTGTGCAATATATGACTGATTGTTGTCCTATGGACAGAGTCTCCCACCTCAGCTGTAGATCTCTGCAGTTCATCCAGAGTGATCATGGGCCTCTTGGCTGCATCTCTGATCAGTCTTCTCCTTGTATGAGCTGAAAGTTTAGATGGGTGGCCAGGTCTTGGTAGATTTGCAGTGGTCTGATACTCCTTCCATTTCAATATTATCGCTTGCACAGTGCTCCTTGGGATGTTTAAAGCTTGGGAAATCTTTTTGTATCCAAATCCGGCTTTAAACTTCTTCACAACAGTATCTCGGACCTGCCTGGTGTGTTCCTTGTTCTTCATGATGCTCTCTGCGCTTTTAACGGACCTCTGAGACTATCACAGTGCAGGTTATTTATATGGAGACTTGATTACACACAGGTGGATTGTATTTATCATCATTAGTCATTTAGGTCAACATTGGATCATTCAGAGATCCTCGCTGAACTTCTGGAGAGAGTTTGCTGCACTGAAAGTAAAGGGGCTGAATAATTTTGCACGCCCAATTTTTCAGTTTTTGATTTGCTAAAAAAGTTTGAAATATCCAATAAATTCCACTTCATGATTGTGTCCCACTTGTTGTTGATTCTTCACAAAAAAATACAGTTTTATATCTTTGTTTGAAGCCTGAAATGTGGCAAAAGGTCACAAAGTTCAAGGGGGCCGAATACTTTCGCAAGGCACTGTACATTAGGGGACTGATAATCTCATACTCTGCAAATGTTAAATCTAAATTAAAATGGATTAAAAAACAAATAAATCATTATCTTAGAAAAAGCCCATAAAAAATCTTTACCAGGTAAAGAAGAAAATAGAATTTCTGATATTTTATGTTTGAGAGCCAACGACTATAGGTTCAACTCAAGTAAAGCATACTACTTAATGGCAAATAAACTTGGTAAATGTCTCGCAGCCCTCACAAAACGAATACACACCAAACCAGTTATAATGTTAAAAGATACAAATGCATTAATTAGAAACAACAAAGTGATTTAATTAAAATTGTAAAATCTTCTATGAAAATCTATATAAATCATAATTAAACAATAGTTGGACTGATCCTACAGCCTTAGTCTCAACAACCCTGAAGCAATTATCAACTGACAAAAAAGAATCAGCAAAAAAAGATCACCCAAAAATAAATATTAGACTAGCTGTATTTATTATATCATAAGAGCAGACAGTTCAAGGGTCAAACACTCAGGTGCTTCTCTCTAATTAATTATCTAATTCTTAATGAGATAAATAATTACCAAGATTAATTAATGGTTGTTCCTTTACTACTTATTAAGCCTTTATAAAGCCTCTATAACAGACAATTCCAATGTAATGCATTGGACCAGCCATTAACTCTCCAAAATGTACCCCAAAGCTCATGTCTTTCTAAGTGAAACTAACAAACAGTGAACTTGTGTAATTGTGCCTGTGAAAATGAATGGCTGTAGTCTAATAACTCATATCAGTTATAACAGTCATATCCCACACATGAAATATGAATTCCATTGAACGGACTATAAAGTACTATATTTAGCCAACTGTGCTATTATTCCAGCACTCGTGAGTGACATTTCCAGGAGACACAAGGATGGACAATGGAATGCTTTTCAATTGCCCTGGCTGTATGTGAAGCTCTCAGATTGTACCAGCGTGGCTATACGGTTTCTCTCTGGAGGAAACAGTGAAAACACTGAGACAAGGATGAATGACCTAATCTCATTTTATTTTAAAAGGTTATCCTTCTTTCCACCTCTTGGGCCCCTGGCCTCTGCCTGCCCACCCGGGGTCCTGCTGTCTCCCTCTATGGGGCTCTCTGGGGCTAGCAGCCCCTGAGCCTTATTTAACTAGACATTTAGAAATGCCACAGGCATTAAAACTTTCAAAGCATTCCTAACCTGGATTTAAATGACCTGACCTGCACAATGAGAGGTCATTACAGATTCTACAGCTCAAAAACATTCACTTACCTACCTGATAGACTAGGAGTTTGGGGGTTATGTGTAATAGTGATTATTAGCCATCTTTACACAAAATACAGTACCAGTCAAAAGTTTGGACACACCTACTCATTCAAGGGTTTTTCTTTATTTTACTATTTTCTACATTGTCGAATAATAATAATAAAGACATCAAAACTATGAGAGAACACTTATGGAATCATGTAGTAACCAAAAAAGTGTTAAACAAATCAAAATATATTTTATCTTTTAGATTCTTCAAATTAGCCACCCTTTGCCTTGACAGCTTTGCACAATCTTGGCATTCTCTCAACCAGCTTCACCTGGAATGCTTTTCCAACAGTCTTGAAGGAGTTCCCACACATGCTGAGAACTTGTTGGCTGCTTTTCCTTCACTCTGCGGTCCAAATCATTCCAAACCATCTCATTGGGTTGAGGTTGGGTGATTGTGGAGGCCAGGTCATCTGATGCAGCACTCCATCACTCTCCTTCTTGGTCAAATAGCCCTTACACAGCCTGGAGGTGTGTTGGGTCATTGTCCTGTTGGAAACCCAATGATAGTCCCATTAAGCGCAAACCAGATGGGATGGCGTATCGCTGTGGTAGCCATGCTGGTTAAGTGTGCCTTGCATTCTAAATAAATCACGGACACTGTCGACAGCAAAGCACCCCCACACCATCACACCTCATCCTCCATGTTTCACGGTGGGAATCACACATGCGGAGATCATCCGTTCATCTACTCTGCGTCTCACAAAGACACTATGGTAGGAACCAAAAATATCTTAGCTCCATTCAGTTTCTTTTTTATCCAGAAAAACTCCTCAGTCCTTAACAATTACAAGCATACCCATAACATGATGCAGCTAGCACTATGCTTGAAGACATGGAGAGTGGTTCTCAGTAATGTGTTGTTTTAAAAATACTTTTAGACACAATTATTGCTCACAGAGTTAGTCCATGCAACTTATGTGACTTGTTAAGCACATTTCTACTGCTGAACTTATTTAAGCTTGCCATAGCAAAGGGGTTGAATACTTGTTGACTCAAGACATTTCAGCTTTTCATTCTAAATTAATTAGTAAACATTTTGAAAAACATCATTCCACGTCGACATCATGGGATATTGTGTGTAGGCCAATTCAATCCACTTTAAATTCAGGAAAAAGTCAAGGAGTGTGAACACTTTTTCTGACGGCACTGTATTTACACTGAATAATTCAATTTGGTCAGTTGTGGACATGGCTATTGATTGGCTATATCCTGTCCTCATTTATACCTGCAAATGGAGCTCATTGGTTACATTTCTGCCTGTGAGCATGAAATTGTGCTCTAATGGTGATTGTTTATTTAATTTAGAGCTATTGTAAGACAGGCAAATAAGAACCGAGCAGCATTCACTCTCCCCTGGTGATACATTCAACCATCAGTGGCATTCCCCACTGTTCTCTAATTCCCCCTGCCACGACTACGCATCTCTCAAATCGTCAGAGGGCAACTATTATCAGGATTATAACGTCACAGCTAATGTATGTGAAACCAGGGAGTGGTGCGACGGACTCCGATGTGGTCTCCAAGCTCCCAGGAGACACATGATGATGATTGGACAACGTGTCCATCACGTCTGTGTGTGGGGGAAGTAGTGATCTTTACAAACACAATGTTGTCTACAGTGTGCTATACTCTGGCAAGCTCTGCCAAGCCACAGCAGAACGAACAGGAGTCCATCTCTTATCAACTTATAGAGTAAATCCTTTGTATTAATGAAAGCTCTCTCTCTCTCACACTCGCTGAGCTGCATAATGGGACTAGGGGATTAATGACACAATGCAATACCAATAAATCCATCTAGGTCTTCACTAATGTAACTGCTCCATCCCCAGCAGCACAATGATCTTCCCTAAACATTCATATTCATAAGCCTTCAATAACTGATCTAAAAAGTTCATCACATTATAATCCTAAGAGCACATTCTATTATCTAAAACATTTAACTGCAGTATATGCATTTGAAGTTAAAGAGCTGTCCAGTGAACAAATGACCATTGGATTCAAACAGCTGAATCTAATGTGCATGACGAAATGGACAAAGCTAAGCATACAGTTGAAGTCGGAAGTTTACATACACCTTAGCCAAATACATTTAAACTCAGTTTTTCACAATTCCTGACATTTAATCCTAGTAAAAAATCCCTGTCTTAGGTCAGTTAGGATCACCACTTTATTTGAAGAATGTGAAATGTCAGAATAATAGTAGACTGATTTATTTCAGATTTTATTTCTTTCATCACATTCCCAGTGGGTCAGAAGTTTACATACACTCAATTAGTATTTGGTAGCATTGACTTTAAATTGTTTAACTTGGGTCAAACGTTTCGGGTAGCCTTCCACAAGCTTCCCACAATACGTTGGGTGAATTTTGGCCCATTCCTCCTGACAGAGCTGGTCAGGTTTGTAGGCCTCCTTGCTCGCACACGCTTTTTCGGTTCTGCCCACAAATTTTCTATAGGATTGAGGTCAGGGCTTTGTGATGGCCACTCCAATACCTTGACTTTGTTGTCCTTAAGCCATTTTGCCACAACTTTGGAAGTATGCTTGGGGTCATTGTCCATTTGGAAGACCCATTTGCGACCAAGCTTTAACTTCCTGACTGATGTCTTGAGATTTTGCTTCAATATATCCACGTAATTCCCCCCCCCCCTCATGATGCCATCTTTTTGTGAAGTGCACCAGTCCCTCATGCAGCAAAGCACCCCCACAACATGATGCTGCCATCCCCGTGCTTCATGGTTGGGATGGTGTTCTTCGGCTTGGAAGCCTCCACCTTTTTCCTCCAAACATAACGATGGTCATTATGGCCAAACAGTTCTATTTTGTTTCATCAGACCAGAGGACATTTCTCCAAAAAGTATGATCTTTGTCCCCATGTTGCTGGGAAGTCAGGTGCAGGAGAGCAGAGATGGGTGATAACAGGATAACTTTAATATACACCCTGGCCCAAAGGCACAGGCGAGGCAGCACAAAGCACAACCACTGTAACATGAAGCGGATTAAGCAAAACAAACCTAGTGCAAGCCAGCCTGTAGCGTAACACCCTACACAAAGAACAATTCCACACTCAGACATGGGGGAAACAGAGGGTAATATACATTTAGTCTGATGAGGAAATGTGAACCAGGTGTGTGGGAAAACGAGACAAAACAAATGGAAAATGAAAGGTGGAGAGGCGATGGCTAGAAGACCGGTAACGTTGACCGCCGAACACCGCCCGAACAAGGAGAGGGATCGACTTCCACGGAAGTCATGACATGTGCAGTTGCAAACTGTAGTCTGGCTTTTTTTATGCCGGTTTTGGAGCAGTGGCTTCTTCCTTGCTCAGCGGCCTTTCAGGTTAGGTCAATATAGGACTCGTTTTACTATGGATATAGATACTTTTGTACCTGTATCCTCCATCTTCACAAGGTCCTTTGCTGTTGTTCTGGGATTGATTTGCACTTTTCGCACCAAAGTACGTTCATCTCTAGGAGACAGAATGCGTCTCTTTAGAGACAACGATTACCAGCTGCCTCTCATTTGAAATAATAAACTGGACTAAAACCCCTAGTCACGCCCTGACGTACTTTACCATAGAAAATACAGGCTTTCTATGATCAGGACGTGACACTTCAGGCGTTTGGAAATTGCTCCCACGGATGAACCAGTCTTGTGGAGGTCTACAGTTTTTCTTCAGTTTTTCTACAGTTTTAGTTCCACAGTGATATTTTTACCAGTTTGCTCGGAACTATAAACATGAATATAGGGAATCCTGCCCTGAAAACTGCAGTGAGCACATTTAATTTGCAATGGCCTTCCAATATTTCCCATATAATTGAAAATAATTTATGAACAAGTGCTGCTAATAGGATATATTGTACACTTTGAATGGGCAACCCAAGACTGAATTTTAGACCAGGAACTTGTCTTGGGTTGCCTGAGCTTTCACTGGTAATAAGAGGGAAATCAGCCAGTGTTGGGATGCGCTGCATTTAATCAGTGGACTTGAAGGGCTGGTTGTTTTGAGTCGCAGTTGCAAGGCCAAGAGTTCATTTGAATAGACATGCACAGGGCATGCTAATGGCTGTGCCTGCTTCATTACCTAAGTCTGCTCTTGCAGTGCTGAAGGAATATAATTCAATAGATCTCTCTCTCTCACACTGTATTTGTTACTCACTCTCACTCTACAAAAGTAACCATTTTTTAATTTGGTGTTGGTGCATTACAGAAATGGTGTAACGCACCAACCAAAAGCCATACCAATTTGATTCCCAGATTCAAACTGTGGGCTGACTATCATTGTGGTGTGAATAATCCCCTGCACAGTTCATTTACCCAGTCATGACTGGACTCTGATATGTACAAATTAGAGTTTCTCTTGGTGAAGTGCTGAAGATAACAGGTTGATTCATAGCCTTTTCAAAGGAGGTCACAGCTTCCTGTTCTTTTCTGACAGGAATTTGGGATCCCTCTAGTCTGGCAGTTGAAAAGCCAAGTATCCTGGTTGGAATGCAAAATGAGCTATGGATGCAGAGCAAAGCATGTCCTCACAACTCCTAATCCTACACTCACCATTTCAGGATTCTGTCTATTTTGTTGATAAGCATGGAAAAGCACCTTTTTGAGAAATAAGTCCCCAAATCCCTACCTGTGAAATATTTCTCATTCTACCTTCCTAAGCAGAGAACAATTTACAAAAAGTAAAAATAGCTTGCCTGCAGAATTCCAAGGTGTCTGTGCATTAAATGCCAAGAGAAGGAGCACTGAAATGTCACAATCAGAGCCAACATTTATATCACTATACTTTTCCAATTAAATAAAAACCATTGCAGTTACAACATTTACTGCACTGGTCATTTGAAACACAAGTGACAGAAAAGGGCAACAAATACACTACATGACCAAAGGTATGTGGACAACTGCTCGTTAAACATCTAATTCGAATATTAATAGGGAGTTGGTTCCCCCTTTGTTGCTCTAACAGCCTCCATTCTTCTGAGAAGGCTTTCCACTAGATGTGGGAACATTGCTGCGGGTACTTGCTTCCATTCTGCCACTAGAGCATTAGTGAGGTCGGACACTGATGTTGGGCGATTAGGCCTGTCTTACAGTCGGTGTTCCAATTCATCCCAAAGGTGTTCGATGGGGTTGAGGTCAGGGCTCTATGCAGGCCAGTCAAGTTCTTCCACACCGATCTCAACAAACCATTTATGTATGGGCCTCGCTTTGTGTAAGGGGCCATTGTCATGCGGAAAGGGCCTTCCCCAAAGTATTGCCACAAAGTTGGAATCACATAATCGCATAGAATGTCATTGTGTGCTGTAGCGTTAAGATTTCCCTTCACTGGAACTAAGGGGCCTAGTCAGAACCATGAAAAACAGCCCCAGACCATTATTACTCCTCCACCAGACATTACAGTTGGCACTATGCATTGAGGTAGGTGGCGTTTTCCTGGCATCCGCCAAACCCAGATTCGTCCGTTGGACTGCCAGAAAACGCATTCCACTGATTCTGAGTCCAATGGTGGCCAGCTTTACACCATTGCGCATGGTGATCTTAGGCTTGTGTGCGGCAGTTTGGAACTCGGTAGTGAGTGTTTCAACCAAGGACAGACGATTTTTACACGCTATGTGCTTCAGCAGTCGGCAGTCACGTTCTGTGAGCTTGTGTGGCCTACCTAGACGTTTTCACTTCACAAAAACAGCACTTACAGTTGACCGGGGCAGCTCTAGCAGGGCAGACATTTTTACGAACTGACTTGTTGGAAAAGTGGCATCCTATGACGTTGCCACGTTGAAAGTCACTGAGCTCTTCAGTAAGGCCATTCTACTGCCAATGTTTGTCAATGGAGATTGCATGGCTGTGTGCTCGATTGTGTGTGTGTGTATATATATATATATATATATATATATATATATATATATTAGTATTGATTCATGAACATCTGGATTACAGTAGTTTGCACCAAAAACAGGATGCTGACAGTAACCGAGCAGGAAAATTGGAAGAGGTGGAAATTCACTAAGAAAACAAGGAGACATGAAGGTTAAATGCATCCTCTTCCCTCCATCCACCCTGTTTCTAATTATTGAGCAAGAGCGTGAGAGAGCAGTGCTCCTGATTGCAGCTGCTTGGTGCTGCACCGACAACCAAATCATTAATAATACTGAAAGTGACCAAAGCTACAAGCCCCTCATCTGTGTTTCTGTGGAGACACTGGCTTCCACTGTTGAACACAGATTCAAAGTTCAACATGTCCATTTGACAAACCCTCTCCCTTTCCATCTAAATTAAATTGTACCTTAATTCCTACATCATGTCACAAGTCAGTCAGTGGACAGTGTAATGGCATATTGTCAGTGCAAATGTGTATGAATTGCTCTGTGAGTCACATCATCATGACATTTGTATGGAGACAAGATCATTAATTAGAGCTATAGTTTAATGACAAAGTGTCTGATATACATTGAGTGTACAAAACATTAGGAACACCCTCCTAATATTGAGTAACACCCCATTTTGTCCTCAGAACAGCCTCAATCTGTCGGGGCATGGACTCTACTCGGTGTCGAAAGCGTTCCACAGGGATGCTGGCCCATGTTGACTCCAATGCTTCCCACAGTTGTGTCAAGTTGGCTGGATGTCCTTTTGGTTGTGGACCATTCTTGATACACACAGGAAACTGTTGAGCGTGAAAACCTAGCAGCGTTGCAATTCTTGACACACTCAAACCGGTGCACCTGACACCTACTACCATACCCTGTTCAAAGGCACTTAAATATTTTGTCTTGCCCATTCATCTGAATGGCACACATACAATCTGTCATAATTGTCTTAAGGCTTACAAATCCTTCTGTAACTAGTCTCCTCTCATTCATCTACACTGATTTGAAGTGGATTTAACAGGTGACATCAATAAGGGATCATAGCTTTCACCTGGTCAGTCTATGTCATGGAAAGAGCAGGTGTTCCTTATGTTTTGTAAGCTCAGTGTACAGTGCTGTAGTGTGGGGATACTGTAGATGCATTTTGAACTATTGACCCACAAATAATGGGTCAACAGTAAGTTGGACCATATAGATATTTTGATTTGTTATAAGAGGGAAGATTGTAGAAGAGGGAAGAAAGAAGATTGTAGAAGATTGATCATGTTTATGTGGCTCATACTTTTCACTTTTAGAATAGAATAAAACAAACAGTGTGTTCTCTATATCCAGGTCAATCAAAGATCTTTTGTAGTTCTACATAGTTGATTTTTGACCTATTCATCAAGAAGAGCCATGTACACTGAACAAAAATATAAACGCAACATGTAAAGTGTTGTTGCCATATTTCATGAGCTGAAATAAAAGACCGTAGAAAATTGTCCATACTCACAAAAAGCCTATTTCTCTCAGATTTTGTGCACAAATTTGTTTACATTCCTGTTATAGTGAGCATTTTATCCTTTGTCAAGATACTCCATCCACCTGGCAGGTGTGGCATATCAAGAAGCATGATCATTACACAGGTGCACCTTGTGCGGGGGACAATAAAACGCCACTCTAAAATATGCAGTTTTATCACACAACACAATGCCACAGATGTTAAGTTTTGAGGGAGTGTGCAATTGGCATGCTGACTGCAGGAACGTCCACTACAGCTGTTGCCAGATAATTTAATGTTAATTTCTCTACAATAAGCCGCCTCCAACGTCATTTTAGAGAATTTGGCAGTATGTCCAACCAGCCTCACAACTGCAGCCCAGGACCTCCACATCCGGCTTCTTCACCTGCGGGATTGGGGGGCAAGGTGCGGAGGAGTATTTCTGTCTGTAATTAACCCCTTTTGGGGGAAAAATATCATTCTGATTGGCTGGGACTGGCTCACTAGTTGGTCGGCCCGGCTCCCAAGTCAGTGGGCCTATGCCCTCCCAGGCCCACCCTTGGCTGCGCCCCTGCCCAGTCATGTAAAATCCATAGATTAGGGCCTAATGAATTTATTTCAATTGACTGATTTTCTTATATGAACTGTAAATTGGTCAAATTGATATTGATATTTTTGTTCAGTATAGTTGGCGCTTCCTAATTAGTTCTGGAGATTGAGCTGCACTTTTTTTAAGTACCATATTCCACTTCCTCAAGATACTGTAATAATCCACACATTACATACTAGATGTTATATTACATTACATAACATTTAACATACAAATATGAATTGATAAATCCCTACAAAAAACACAACAGTCAAAGAAAAATAATAACACTGCTAGGAGTCCTCGGCTCTCACATACACATTTCCTTCGTGGCAAATGCATTTCTGGGCTGTGTCCGGCTTTCTTTGCTATGCCTTTCCATCAAATGTGTCCGCCATCCGCTGGCTCTGTGGTAGCTAGCATTCCTTGTACACGCCTCCCATTGTGGCATCAAGGAGTTGTCACTGCAGGAGAGAGGGAGGGGTTATGAGACAGGCAGGAAACTCTGCCGTGAAGATACAGTATGCCACAGGGAAAACAGAAGTTCAAAGAAGAAGCCATGCACACTGTAACTGTATTGTAAATACAATGTACTTTTTCTTTGTAGTGCAAGGACATACAATTACAGCATCAAGTCTTCTTGGGTATGATGCTACAAGCTTGGCTCATCTGTATTTGGGGAGTTTCTCCCATTCTTCTCTGCAGATCCTCTCAAGCTCTGTCAGGTTGGAAGGGGAGCGTCGCTGCACAGCTATTTTCAGTCTCCAGAGATGTTCGATCGGGTTCAAGTCCAGCCTCTGGCTGGGCCACTCAAGGACATTCAGAGACCTGTCCTGAAGCCACTCCGTGCTCCGACACCTGCATTGCTTGTTGTTTGGGGTTTTAGACTGGGTTTCTGTACAGCACTTTGATATATCAGCTGATGTAAGAAGGGCTATATAAATACATTTGATTTGAAATTTGATTTGATTTGTCTTGGCTGTGTGCTTAGCGTTGTTGTCCTGTTGGAAGGTGAACCTTCGCCCCAATCTGAGGTCTTTAACGCTCTGGAGCAGGTTTTCATCAAGTATCTTTCTGTACTTTGCTCCGTTCATCTTTGCATCTTTCGATTCTGACTAGTCTCCCAGTCCCTGAAATAAATCCCCACAGAATGATGCTGCCACCACCGTGCTTCAGTGTAGGAATGGTCCCAGGTTCCTTCAGACATGATGCTTTGCATTCAGGCCAAAGCGTTCGATCTTGGTTTCATCAGACCAGAGAATCTTGTTTTTTGTGGTCAGAGTACTTTTGGTGCCTTTTGGGAAACTCCAAAGCGGGCTGTCAAGTGCCTTTTACTGAGGCGTGATTTCCTTCTGGCCACTCTACTATAAAGGCCTGTTTTGTGGAGTGCTACAGAGATGGTTGTCCTTCTGGAAGGTTCTCCCATCTCCACAGGTTAACTCTAGAGCTCTGTCAGAGTGACCATCGGGTTCTTGGTCACCTCCCTGAACAAGGCCCTTCTCCCCCGATTGCTCAGTTTGGCTGGGCAGCCAGCTCTAGGAAGAGTTTTGGTGGTTCCCAACTTCTTACATTTAAGAATAATGGAGGCCACTGTGTTCTTGGGGACCATATATAGACAGGTGTGAGTCTTTCTATATCAAGTCCAATCAATTGAAGTTACCACAGGTGGACTCCAATCAAGTTGTAGAAACATCTCAAGGTTGATCAATGGAAACAGGATGCACCTGAGCTCTATTTCAAATCTCATAGCAAAGGGTCTGAATACTTATATTTCTGTTTTTCGTTTTTAATACATTTGTAAAAATAAAAATAAACTTGTTTCGCTTTGTCATTCTGGGGTATTATGTGTAGATTGAGGATCTTTTTTTATTTAATCAATTTTAGAATAAGGCTGTAACGTAACAAAATGTGGAAAAAGTCAAGGGGTCTGAATACTTCCGAAGGCACTGTACAAAAAGCCCTTAGCAAACAAGAATATATTGGATCACAAAATATAATCTGTGCTCAAATACTACGTTATTAAATATAGCGGATTATCTACAGTAGGCTACTGCAAGTTTATCACTGATGGTGATATTCAATATGTTCACAAAATGTTGTTTGCAGTGAATAAAAGTTACCCAATTCGGCAATATTTCAAGACTGTTATGAGAAGTACTGCTATAATGACGCAAATGTGTTAATTTGGTGAAAGGAAAAAAATCGATGAAACAGTTCTGTAGCTTTGATTCATAATGCAATCCATGCTCAAAGCTGAACTTCAATGGGATTCACTCACAGGGGGCTGCTGAGGGGAGGATGGCTCATAATAATGGCTGGAATGGAATGGTATCAAACATATGGAAAGTAAGTTTCTGATGTGTTAAATAACATACCATTGATTCCGTTCTAGGCATTACTATGACCCCGTCCTCCCCAATTAAGGTGCCACCAGCCTCCTGTGGCACTAATTTAGTAACATTAGTGAAAGAACATGTCAGCTGCAGAATTTCCTCTGCCAGCACAACTCCTGCTTGCTCTGTGAAATGTTTTCCTTCTCCCTGGTTGGACCGGAGGAATCTATCTTGTCAAGCGTTATCCATCCTGCATGAATCTGGAATCAATTGGATACACCCTCCTCTGAATTCATATCCTAGATACAGAGTGGATGATTCTCATGATTATATTCCTGCTCAGTACTCAATACATACAGACACAGACATCATTACCACCCCTGCGAGACTGATTCCCCACCCGTCTACATCTCCCTCTCAAAAGAGATGTCGGTTTCCCCAAAGATGAGCCATTTCACTGTTCTTTAGGATTATAAACCACAGATTATTTGGGAACGTATTGTCTTCAGGTGTTGTGAACATTCCAAGCTTATTCTCCACACCCCTGATTTTTTTATTCTACAGATTAGGCTCAGAGGAAAAATATTCTCCCTCAAAGGAAGAAGAGGACCCAACAGATACAAACAAACTAAGTATGTGTGGCCAATCAGCTTTCTGCCTTGCTTGTGCCTGGTGTCCCTCTGGGCAAGTTGATCCAGGCACAGTAAAGTCCTCCCTCTCCCCCGCCGCCTGTAATGCCTGCATGATGAGAGCCAGGGCGCTGGCAGCATTCACACTCCAACCACCCTCCGTCTACTGCACACAGTCTGCTGAAGCTCTTTAGAGCCACCTACTGCATTCCTGGCTTTACAGCAGCATTAATACTGCTCCTCTGCTCTGTAGGTGTTACTGAGAATGATGTGTAAAAGGGAAAAAAAACATGAGATTGCAATCGTAGGTGTTGATGGCAGATGGGATGATTCTAATTAGACTGAAGCTAAACATAGTATGGTGACTAATTTTAGACCCAGTCATAAATCAAAAACAGTGTTACTTTCCTCACTCATTTGAAACCATTGAGTCCACGTCCAGTGAATTTTGGGTACAAGGGCAATTCTTACCGTGTCTGAAAGGCTTGCTGATAAAGGGACACTCAATAAAAGTATTCCCAGTTTCCCACAACAACACCTAAACCTAATCAGCCAGAACAGCACTCTCTGTACAGCACTCTAAATCCAATTAAGGTTGTTTGGACAGATATCTGAATTTAAAAAATGTTTTTACTATACACAAACATAGTTGGTAATTAGCCAAACAAGATAGCTTTCCATTGGCAAAACTGGGCTCTTCTTCACAGTATGCAATCATCCCTCCCTAATAACATGTGTTAGTGTAGTTCCCACTGTGCAAACTGATTGTATCAATCACATATCATAAAAGCAGTTGGTGGAAAATTGAACAAGTCAGAGGCAGGGCCAGGATAGTAAGAGATACAGGACTTAGACATTAACTCCTGGGCCAGTTCTAAAATTATGCCTTGGTGGGCAGTCAGTAATATTTTGGCTGTTCAAAGCTTGCTTACTGCAATTTTAAATGTTTAACATAACTCAGGCATAATCAATTGGGTGGGCAACATAACATTTTGGGTGGGCAATGCCTAACCCCGCACCCCCCTAGAGCCAACCATGATCAATTCTAAAGAGGAGAGCTACAGAGAGAACTCAAGAAAAAGTTGAATGAGTTTAATGTATGTATATGAAGCTGGGGGAATCTCTAGCCTGGCAACGTTTGTGCCCAGTGGGATGGCTCGCTGATACTGTGCAGTTTGAGTGCTGTCATGGAACTGCTCTTATAGTATGGTGTGATGACCCTCCCACTCTGTCTGATGAACTCTTTGTCCTGGCTCTTGTTTTCCTTAATAGGATGTCGGTGGGCAGAGCGAGGAGGGTCGTCAGCAAAATAAGACACACCTGGGCTCAGGTGTGTCCAGGGGATAAATACACCTTTCCCCATACATTAAAGACACTCCACACAGACACTGTTGTTTTTGGTTGTCGCATTTTGGGGCTTCTTTGTGTTTATTTTATTTTGGCACCTCTCAACACCCCTCATTATCACCATCTATGCACACATCCACTCACTTACACTACTGACTACACACCCCATTACTTGTATATAGTTTACTTTATTTAATATGTTTGTTATTTCTTTATCTCTGCGTTGTCTTCCTCTTTGTTACGCGCTACGAGCCAGTTCGTAATAATGGTGACATCCTTAGTGGATAAAAGGTTAAATACAAACCAATAGCATAATAAAATAAATACTCTTCAGTGAATCGATTCAACCATCGTAAGACATACCACGGTGTATATTCCTAAGATGGCTGCAGACAGTACTGATCCATTCTCCATGCTCACTCATTAATATTAGGACGGCTGTCCACTGTGATTATTGCACACTGCACACATAAATTAGCAAAGAGGCCTCTCTTTGTGTGTTGCCATGAATATGAAATGCTGTTCACACAAAGCAGTCAATCACTCCACTGCATCGGTAAATTATGCAATTAATCCTTGAATGGGTCCCCGATAACCAGTCAAATGAAAGTCCTTGCATGAAATGTTGTTTGCCCTCGAAGTCTTGATTGGGAACATTTACGAAGGACTTAATTTCTTTAATTTACTAAAGGGATTGTTCTTATTTACATACAGCGCATTCGGAAAGTATTCCGACCCCTTGACTTTTTCCATATTTTGTAACGTTACAGCCTCATTCTAAAATTAAATCGTTTTTTCCCCCTCAATCTACACACAATAAGCCATAGTCACAAAGCAATTTGTTTTTTTAAATATATATATATTTTTTAAATAAGTAAGTGTGTGTGTGTGTGTAATATATATATATATATTACTGCTCAAAAATATAAAGGGAACACTAAAATAACACATCCTAGATCTGAATGAATGAAATATTCTTAATGAATACTTTTTTCATTACATAGTTGAATGTGCTGACAACAAAATCGCACAAAAATTATCAATGGAAATCAAATTTATCAACCCATGGAGGTCTGGATTTGGAGTCACACTCAAAATTAAAGTGGAAAACCACACTACAGGCTGATCCAACTTTGATGTAATGTCCTTAAAACAAGTCAAAATTAGGCTCAGTAGTATGTGTGGCCTCCATGTGCCTGTATGACCTCCCTACAACGCCTGGGCATGCTCCTGATGAGGTGGCGGATGGTCTCCTGAGGGATCTCCTCCCAGACCTGGACTAAAGCATCCGCCAACTCCTGGACAGTCTGTGGTACAATGTGGCGTTGGTGGATGGAGCGAGACATGATGTGCTCAATTGGATTCAGGTCTGGGGAACGGGTGGGCCAGTCCATAGCATCAATGCCTTCCTCTTGCAGGAACTGCTGACACACTCCAGCCACATGAGGTCTAGCATTGTCTTGCATTAGGAGGAACCCAGGGCCAACCGCACCAGCATATGGTCTCACAAGGGGTATGAGGATCTCATCTCGGTACCTAATGGCAGTCAGGCTACCTCTGGCGAGCACATGGAGGGCTGTGCGGCCCCCCCAAAGAAATGCCACCCCACACCATGACTGACCCACCGCCAAACCGGTCATGCTGGAGGATGTTGCAGGCAGCAGAACGTTCTCCACGGCGTCTCCAGACTCTGTCACATGTGCTCAGTGTGAACCTGCTTTCATCTGTGAAGAGCACAGGGCACCAGTGGTGAATTTGCCAATCTTGGTGTTCTCTGGCAAATGCCAAACGTCCTGCACGGTGTTGGGCTGTAAGCACAACCCCCACCTGTGGATGTCGGGCCCTCATACCACCCTCATGGAGTATGTTTCTGACCGTTTGAGCAGACACATGCGGCCTGCTGGAGGTCATTTTGCAGGGCTCTGGCAGTGCTCCTCCTTGCACAAAGGCGGAGGTAGCGGTCCTGCTGCTGGGTTGTTGTCCTCTTACGGCCTCCTCCACATCTCCTGATGTACTGGCCTGTCTCCTGGTAGCGCCTCCATGCTCTGGACACTACGCTGACAGACACAGCAAACCTTCTTGCCACAGCTCGCATTGTTGTGCCATCCTGGATGAGCTGCACTACCTGAGCCACTTGTGTGGGTTGTAGACTCCATCTCATGCTACCACTAGAGTGACCAAAACATCAGCCAGGAAGCATAGGAACTGAGAAGTGGTCTGTGGTCCCCACCTGCAGAACCACTCCTTTATTGGGGGTGTCTTGCTAATTGCCTATAATTTCCACCTGTTGTCTATTCCATTTGCACAACAGCATGTGAAATGTATTGTCAATCAGTGTTGCTTCCTAAGTGGACAGTTTGATTTCACAGAAGTGTGATTGACTTGGAGTTACATTGTGTTGTTTAAGTGTTCC
Organism: Oncorhynchus kisutch; assembly: GCF_002021735.2. Taxonomy (NCBI): domain Eukaryota; kingdom Metazoa; phylum Chordata; class Actinopteri; order Salmoniformes; family Salmonidae; genus Oncorhynchus; species Oncorhynchus kisutch. The sequence goes on from NC_034191.2 coordinate 27,226,050, forward strand.
CTTAATTTTTTTGAGCAGTGTATATATATTGTACATTGTACAATTTTTTATATGTATATATACATACATACAGTGGGGCAAAAAAGTATTTAGTCAGCCACCAATTGTGCAAGTTCTCCCACTTAAAAAGATGAGAGGCCTGTAATTTTCATCATAGGTACACTTCAACTATGACAGACAAAATGAGAAAAAAAATCCTGAAAATCACATTGTACTATTTTTTTATGAATTTATTTGCAAATTATGGTGGAAAATAGGTATTTGGTCACCTACAAACAAGCAAGATTTCTGGCTCTCACAGACCTGTAACTTCTTCTTTAAGAGGATCCTCTGTCCTCCACTCGTTACCTGTATTAATGGCACCTGTTTGAACTTGTTATCAGTATAAAAGACACCTGTCCACAACCTCAAATAGTCACACTCCAAACTCCACTATGGCCAAGACCAAAGAGCTGTCAAAGAACACCAAAAAACATAATTGTAGACCTGCACCAGGCTGGGAAGACTGAATCTGCAATAGGTAAGCAGCTTGGTTTGAAGAAATCAACTGTGGGATCAATTATTAGGAAATGGAAGACATACAAGACCACTGATAATCTCCCTCGATCTGGGGCTCCATCTCACCCCGTGGGGTCAAAATGATCACAAGAACGGTAAGCAAAAATCCCAGAACCACACGGGGGGACCTAGGGAATGACCTGCAGAGAGCTGGGACCAAAGTAACAAAGCCTACCATCAGCAAGGGCATTGAAGATGAAACGTGGCTGGGTCTTTCAGCATGACAATGATCCCAAACACACCGCCCGGGCAACGAAGGAGTGGCTTCGTAAGAAGCATTTCAAGGTCCTGGAGTGGCCTAGCCAGTCTCCAGATCTCAACCCCATAGAAATTCTTTGGAGGGAGTTGAAAGTCCGTGTTGCCCAGCAACAGCCCCAAAACATCACTGCTCTAGAGGAGATCTGCATGAATGGGCCAAAATACCAGCAACAGTGTGTGAAAACCTTGTGAAGACTTACAGAAAACGTTTGACCTCTGTCATTGCCAACAAAGGGTATATAAAGTATTGAGAAACTTTTGTTATTGACCAAATACTTATTTTCCACCATAATTTGCAAATAAATTCATTAAAAATCCTACAATGCGATTTTCTGGATTTTTTTTTCTCATTTTGTCTGTCATAGTTGAAGTGTACCTATGATAAATTACAGGCCTCTCATCTTAAGTGGGAGAACTTGCACAATTGGTGGCTGACTAAATACTTTTTTGCCCCACTGTATGTGTATATATATATATATATATATGAAATATCACATTTACTTAAGTATTCAGGCCCTTTACTCAGTACTTTGCTAAAGCACCTTTGGCAGTGATTACAGACTCGAGTCTTCTTGGGGATGACGCTACAGGCTTGGCAAACCTGTATTTGGGGAGTTTCTCCCATTCTTCTCTGCAGATCCTCTCAAGCTGTCAGGTCGGATGGGGAGCGTCGCTGCACAGTTATTTTCAGTTCTCTCCAGAGATGTTCGATCGGGTTCAAGTCCGGACTCTGTCTGGGCCACTCAAGGACATTCAGATATTTGTTCTGAAGCCATTCCTACGTTGTCTTGGCTGTGTGCTTAGGGTCTTTGTCCTGTTGGAAGGTGAACCTTCGCCCCAGTCTGAGGTTCTGAGCACTCTGGAGAAGGTTTTCATCAGCGATATCTCTCTGTAGCTCTCTGTACTTTGCGCTGTTTATCTTTCCCTCCATCCTGACTAGTCTCCCATTCTCTGCCCCTGAAAAACATCCCCACAGCATGATGCTGCCACCACCATGCTTCACCGGAGGGATGGTGTTGGCCAGGTGATGAGCAGTGCCGAGTTTCCTCCAGACGTGATGCTTGACATTTAGGCCAAATAGTTCAATCTTGGTTTCATCAGACCAGAGAATCTTGTTTCTCATGGTCTGAGAGTCCTTTTGGTGCCTTTTGGCAAACTCAAAGCGGTCTGCCATGTGCCTTTTACTGAGGAGTGTCTTCTGTCTGGCCGCTCTACCATAAAGACCTGATTGGTGGAGGGGTGTAAACATGGTAGTCCTTCTGGAAGGTTCTCCCATCCCCACAGAGGAACTCTGGAGCTCTGTCAGAGTGACCAAGGCCCTTCTCCCCCGATTTCTCAGTTTGGCCGGGCGGCCGGCTCTAGGTAGAATCTTGGTGGTTCCAAACTTCTTACATTTAAGAAGGATGGAGGCCACTGTATTCTTGGGGACCTTCAATGCTGCAGACACTTTTTGGTACCCTTCCCCAGATCTGTGCCTCGACACAATCCGGTCTCAAGGGCTCTACAGACAATTCCTTCGACCTCATGGCTTGGTTTATGCTCTGAAATGCACTGTCAACTGTGGGACCTTATATAGACAGGTGTGTGCATTTCCAAATCATGTCCAATCAATTGAATTTACCACAGGTGGACTCCAAGTTGTAAAAACATCTCAAGGATGATCAATGGAAACAGGATGCACCTGAGCTCAATTTTGAGTCTCATAGCAAAGGGTCTGAATAATTATGTAAACAAGGTATTTCTATTTTGAATACATTTTCAAAAATGTCTAACAACCTGTTTTCGCTTTGCCATTGTGGGGTATTGTGTGTAGATTGATGAGTAAAAATGGTACTCCTTATTTTAATACATTTTAGAATGAGGCTGTAACATAAAATGTGGAAAAGGGCAAGGGGTCTGAATACTTTCCAGAATGCAAATACAATTTCCTGTCTGTCACTTTAAAGGTCTGCTTATCTGAATTCTTCCAGATCGGCTTTTAGTCCCAGCCGGAGGTATGTGTAAATGTGCTAATATCTGTATAATTTCATCAGCCTTCCAGGCCCAAATATCATCAACAGAGAGATGGCATAAATTCAACAGCTTGGTAAATGTTTGTCATGTGAGGACAAGGTACTAAAATGTCAGATTTATTTTTTAAAAGCTCATTGTTGATACAATCCTCCGTTTTGATATAGCCAGAACTGTAACATGATATTGAGATCACATTGATATACAAAATGGAGGCCATCCTAAAATCACCATCATGCTGGAATGTCTATATTGGACCAGGCTACACCAACAGCCTGATGACTCAATGATCAAAACGTTAAAGGTAGCTTATATGTGCGTCCATCATCATTCCTCTGATTCCAACACAGGATCAGTGGTAGGCTAAGAAGATCAGTAGACCAAAGCTAGACAGATCTACTTCCAAACTTCACAGAGGAGATGGAGATATTCTCAGCAGGTGCTGCTTCATGTTGTTCTCAGCACGTTCACAACACTGTTCTATTATCACGGTTTTCTCTAACACTGAGAAATGGTTTCAACTCTTATCCAATTTGATTCATTTTGTGTTAAGCATTCAGCAATGGCTTCAATGTTCGCTAATTTGAAAGGTAGTAACATCATCTCACATGGATAGAAACTCAAGACATTTACCTGCCTTACACACCCCATAGTTTTAGTTTATGTCTGAAAACTATAGGCTATATAGGAAAGTATTGGATTATTCAAGGTTATTAGGACGAGTCAAATTCATTTAAGTACCTTTCTTTTGCCTACAAAAGGAATGACACAAAATATTTAAAAAAATGTATTTGCAAATGGTTTATACCACCAGTCAGGTGCTCAGCAGTTTTCCAGCAGGTTGTCATTCATATAGTCACATCTGTTAGTTTCCAGTAGCCTACATTTGGCAATGGTAATTAACAGACCCATTATTAAACCTGTATGTGCTCCATAACTCATCCACCAAACCAGCCTGGATTCTGTTCACATCAACCCAAATAATTGATACATCCCCTCACACATGGTGCATCATTACCATACTTCTGAAGTTTGTGAGTAAAGAAAAATGTGTATGTGCATCGTAATTGAATTAACATTATATCCAGAGTTTGAGACAAGTGTAAGACGTCATATACGGCAAATAATAAATAAAACAGGTAGCTAGGTATACAGTGAATGCAGTAGGTAAGTATATGTAAAAAAAAATAAAAAATAAAAAATGGAGTGAGTCAACTGGTTGTCCACTGAGCGAGGCCCGCCTCCATTGAGTGTTTAGTTAGTAGCCTAGTTGTGGTTCACTTCCACCAGAAGGTCTTTGTTATTCCCACCAGGTGTCCATCTTCCGTACCCTCACCCTCTGCTTGTAATGGTACTCCTTCAGGTGTTTCTTCAGGGTGTTGGGGATGGGCAGCACGTTGATGCCGTCGTAGGTGGTGCGGCTGCTGATCACCGCCCTGCACACGTGCTGCAGGCTGAAGGGCAGGGTGCGGTGGATGGGGTTGGACAGCAGAGGCTCGAAGAACATGCAGGAGTTGGGGTCCTTGTAGTGCTCCAGCAGCCCTGTGACGGTGGGCGCGTGGAACACACTTGGGTCGTGCACGTCGAAGCTGAAGTTGTGGTTCCACTGCTCGATGCGGGCGTGCAGCGAGCGGCCATAGCGGCGGAAGCTGACGGAGAAGAGGTAGTCTTCCTGGGCTGAGTCGCGGAGGAGGAAGGTGCCCTCTGGTTTGCCCTCCAGCAGAGTCTCGGCCTCATAGCGGTCCATCACACCCCAGTAGCAGGGTAGGTTAGTGATCTGCAACAGGTCAGGCACCAGACAGTGGATGTAGTCGATCTGGGTGTGGATGCGATAGCCATCCTGAGTAGGGGGACCCTCAGCCTGGGGGACGGCAGCTCTGGTTGGCTGGACGCTGGCTGTGACCTGAGGGTCATCCACGGGGTCAGGGACAGAAGCAGCCTCACAGACAGGGACCAAGGCAGATGCAGAGGCAGAAGAGGAGGCAGCCACAGCCACTGCCTCATCCAGAGTGTCCAGACAGCTCTGCAGCAGGAGCTGGTGCTGCTGCTGCCTCTGGAGAAGCAGCTGCTGTTGCTGGTGAATGGTAGCCCTGTCGTCCCCTGCAAGCTCATTCATACCATGGGCCAGTTTGGGCCCCAGCTTGTACAGCGGGTTGATCTGGGCCGTCACCTCAAACGTGTGGATCTCTGCGTTGGGAGGTGGCTCTACGCCTTGCTCAATGCTGATGCGCCTGCGCTCTCGTAACCGGTCATCCACATCCTCCACCACGGCGGCCATGTTTGAGGCAGAGGCACTAGTGCTGACCACCAAGGTGTCCACTATAGGAGGTGTGGAGATGGGGGCTGTGTGCTGCTTGATGAGGTACCACTTCTGAGCCAGCTCGGTGCCTGCAGCGAAGGGACAGTCGTCCAACATGAGTTCACTAAGGTGGATCTTGCGGCGTGAGGAGGCAGCAGCTGCAGCTTGTGGCATGAAGACCTGCTGAGTGGAACTGGACAATGATGGAGTGTTGGTCTTTATGGGGAAACACTGCCCCATGGCATCCTGAATCTTTTGGCGGAGTGTGCGACTGCCAGCTGCCCCCCTGCCCTCAGCCTCACTGGCTGGTGGCTCAAGTGTCCCCTGTGCCAGCCTGGCTGTCCCCCTGTCCTGGCTGAGTGAAGTGACCCCCTCCTGGCCCTGCCATCTCCTGCCCTCTTTCAGGGGAGAGGAGGAGCAGCGATCCCTGGGCTCTAGACCAGTCAGCAGATCCCCATACTCAAACCCATCGCTGACAGGCCGCTCCGCAGCTTGCTGCTCACGGGACGTATGGCCTTTTTTCTTTCCTCTTCCACTGGCATCTCTTCTCTCCTCAGACCGGCTCTGTCTCACCTTGGGACGGGCGCCCCGCTCCCTGTCTTTCCCACGATCGCCTGACTCCTTCGGTTGAGACATGTCAGGTTAATTACGGGCTGGAATAATGGTAGTTGCAGTCGGGTCAGCTGCAGGGAAAATGTGACTGGTGATTTGTGGCTGCAGTCAGTTCTCAGAAGCAAGCCCTCCCATTCAGAATCTTTCCAACGACTGTCAATAACATGTCCCATGCATCACTGTCAGTCACTTGGGGCTACAAGATAAACAAAAAAAGAGTTTCTCTTAGCTGTAGCAATTAGGAGCAAACAATTATATACACATTAAAAAGAAACTACGGCCTATGAGCAATATTGTTTATTAATAAAATGAATAAACAATGTAAACCTTTTTATAAGATTTTTTGTTGCTGCACCCTGACAGCAAAGACAGTTGGTACAGTCAATAAACAAGTCATTGTCAATAACCCATCTTGTAGATCAGGGGTTCTCAAAGTGGGGTCCAGCAGGGGATCCACAGCCAGATCTCAAAATAAAAAATGGATTCTGATGGTGCAGGCATTTTATTGGTCAACAAAAGACAATGGTATCTTGTCAAACTGACTGGGGCCAGCAAATCTCCTTGTCAAATTGACTGGGGTCCATCAAAAGGTAAGTGTCAAACTCAGCTCCAGTCAATTTAATAAGAGATAGTCCGTCATAAGAATGCTATTTTGTGTGGCCAATAAAAAAATATGGTTTAACACTATCATTCCACTAGTACTGTAGATATACATATAGCTCCTTTAATCTATAATTCATGTTCTTAACTCTGGGCAACATGGGCATGGGAGGCTCGCAGGGATATTATCCACAGAAGTCCACCATTTATACATTGTTCAACTCAACACTTCTTGTATTACCCTTAAAATGTTTCTCAACATAGATGCACTGTAATTCAAGCTTTGTAACTGCCATGAGACTGTGTAGAATTGCAGGATGAGGTTTAAAGCTTGCACAACAAAAAGGCTCTCTGCCTCATGATTTTTTTGTTGTTGTAGAATAGCAGAAAATTAGCTTGAAACTGGGAAAAATTATAATCAAAAATGTCGCAAAAACATTTCCTTCCTAGGGGCCAAGACTTGGTTCGTCCGGCCATGCACTGCCAAAGTCATAGTAAAAGTCCTTGTATCCTATACTTTCTCACTCAAATTGTGTTCTGATTATGAGAGGGTTCCTGATGATTTTGCAGTGGTATAAAGTACTTAAGTTGTAGTTTAAATGTATTTTTACTTAAGTAGTTTTTGGGGGTATCTGTACTTTACTATTTGTATTCTTGACAACTTTAAACTTCACTACATTCCTAAAAAATATATACTTTTTACATTTTCGCTGACATCCAAAAAAAACTACATTTTGAATGCTTAGCAGGACAGCGAAATGGTCCAATTCATGCACTTAAAGATGAAATCCCTCGTCATCCCTACTGCCTCTGATCTGGCAGACTCACCAAATACACATTCGTAATTTGTAAATGTCTGACTGGTGTTCCACCCTGGCTAACCGGTAAATAAAATACAAAATAAAACTGGTCTGGTTTGCTTAATATAAAAAAAATGTGCAATTATTTATACTTTTCCTTCTGATACTTTAGTATATTTGAGAAATTACACTTTTGATACTTAAGTATATTTAAAACCAAATACTTTTAGACTTATACTCAAGTAGTATTTTACTAGGTGACTTTCATTTGAGTAATTTTCTATTAAGGTGATCTTTACTTTTACTCAAGTATGACAATTAGGTAATTCACAGTGGTGGAAAAAGTACCTATCACAAAAGGGGTCCCGAGCTCCAGAAAGTTTGAGAACCCCTATAGCAGATATCAAGGGAGTTAACGGAGATATACGCGTTATTTTATAGCTGGATGCGATTGAAGCGGTGCCCCTGGCTAGCCAGTTAACGTTAGCTAGCTAAACGGCTTTGCAGCATTAGCCTAGCGTCTGAAACATTTCAGGCATCACTCTTTCCCTTAGCGTAAGCTAACGCGTCTTGCTAACCTCTGAAAAAAACAATATCGAACATTTGTTTCATAACAAAAACGTTTTGAGGATGTCACAAAGACCAACTAAAATGTGGTAAAACAAATAGTTCATAACGGAAACAAGTTTGCTTGTTGAGCTAACGGAGAAGGCAAAATCCAGGGGAAAAAAAGGTTGTCACTCTCAAATATTCGACAAGAATGTTTGTGAAGTCTCTCCTTATTTGCCCGTATTGTTATACTGTAATACAAATGTGTTATAATTTTGATTAGATCAATTTACTTACCTTAAAAAATATATATTCTTTGCTGCTCTCCAAAAGATAGCTAGTTAATGTTAAAACCAGGAAACTGAAACGTTCACAACCCGGAAGCACAAATCCTTTTCAAAATAAAAGCTCACATAGTAACAAGAGGTTAATGTAATCCATAAAACAGGATATTTTAAATCAAACGTATTGAAAATGGATGAATGCACAGGCAGTTGATATGTTGTAGCATGTACATTTTGAATGAGTGGGTCTCCTGATATGTTGACTAGCTTTGCATGTAGTGTACTGCAATGGAATGTACTGACGGCACCATCACATTCCAAACGTCATACACACTTAATGAGTAACCCATACTCATAGGTATGATAAATAAATTACCTATGATACGGCTGTAACTAACTGTTGCAAAGTGTCTTAAATAATATATTAAAAAATGTAAATATATAATATATTCTAAAATGTAAACACTGATACCACAAACATGAGTCACGTAGCAAAAAAAATGTAACTTTTATTTGGACTGTCCATCTGATCAATACTGTAGTTCAGATCATTCAAACAATGTGTGACAGTAAAAAAGTAGCGTGTGTAAGCATGGGGTGCAAACTGTTCATTCATAAAACATTAGAAAAATGTTTGGGGAGTCATTAGAATTAAATATAAATTGTACAAGACAGAGATGCAAAACAAAAGCCTACAACATACTGCTTATTTATTATGCCAGGCAGGGACATTGACCACAACTGACAGGCCACTTGGGAGAAGGGGTCTCATGTATGACAGGCTGGCTATGTACCTCATAATTCTGCTTGGCATGTGAAAATAAAGCCAGACTCATGAAGTGCATTTTCTAACCAATTTCACGCTTCACTGAAATGTAAACACGGGGGTAAACATATTCCTTGGCCCGTTGTTAGTGTTGGGCTAGACTTGCACATCTACTATTATGACTCAGATTGGCTATTTCATCCCCCTCTGCATCCTAAACCACTGGCATGTGCAAAGTCAATTTAGCCTCGCCTAAAGAACTAAGACTTTTCTACAACGGGACTGGCTACCCCTTACGTGGAGGAATTACTTCAGGTGCCATTGTATGTATTGAGACAGGGAAAGGAAATGACAACCTGAGCCATATTACATGTCATGCTAGTATCAATTTAATAGCTTAGATTGGTTGCCTATCTAAATCTGAAATTCACAAAAAAGATTTTAACCATTCTACTCTCTTTGTGGGAATGAATCTAATGTATTCATAAAGTCATATCTATCCAAGAGCCAGCTCAGAGGATAACCATGACTAGGACACTACACAGGCTCAATAGCCAAATCAGAGAGAGAGGAAGCTGTCGCTGTGCATTTCAGGTGACATCAACTGTTAATCAGCCTGCGGCATCTGACAGTTCAAACCCACAAGGCCAGGCAATATCAGTCTTCACTTGCCACTCAAACATTTTAGGAGCGCAGAGCAAAGGGTACACAACATACCCTCATACAGGTCTCACTCACTAGACACGATCTAGTCTAGTGAGAATCATGATTACAGCGAGTAGATAAGCAGCTGAACTGAGGGGGTAGAAGGCATCTGTCATTCTCTACCCAGCCCTCATGTGGTAGAAGGCTTAGCTACGTGCTTTAGGCCTTACATACTGAGGAGACAGCATATTTACGAGCACTGAAGTGCCAACAGTCTTATTTTCAGACCCATCATTACACATCACAGAAAATGAAATGGGCACTGCCAGAGGGAGGTAAACAGTGCCATTAGGAGGAATCGACATTGAACTCCAGTCCCATCATATCTGCTCTCTGGAGGATTTGTAGACATTAAGCACTACCTTGACTGTGCCACACTGCCCTCTCTCAATATCTACAACAATCGTTCAATTAGTGTGGGAGAAAACATGCAATTCTAGAAAAAAAACAGATAAGTTCTTAAAATGAAGGGAGTAGTAAAAAAAAAAAAAAAAAGTAATAAAAGTCATGCTGGTAAATAACCATGTTTACTAAACAAATAGACCAGCTATGGCTCTGCAGAAATAAAATGCTAATGGATATCCCTGCCTCGTGATGCAACCAAAGGTGATCCAAACGTTAAGACCATATACATACATGCACCTCCGCTCTGCCACAATCAAAGACAGGTTGTATAAGAGTTTCTGATTCAACACTGACACCACAAAATAAGAGTTAGGGTTTTACAACTGGAACACATAAAGAGACCCAAACAGGACATATTTCAAGCACCTTAAAATATAAGACAGAATAGATTCCCACCCTACGCTTTCTTACAGGTGCACTGGGGTTGGACAGCCTTCCTGTTTAGATTAAGCCACCGCGGAGCCGGCGTGAGATATGAAAACGTACCACAATCCAGGGATGAGAAATAGCTGCTGTGGCTACTGCGGCAGTTTACATTTCTCACCCCTGGATTGAGGTAAAGTTTCCGAGCCATATCTCACGCCGGCTCCGCAGTGGCTTAATCTAAACAGGAAGGCTGTCCAACCCCATTGCAGCTGTAAGTAAGAGCAGGGTGGGAATCTATTCTGGCTACTTAAAAAGTATGATTCCGCAGATCTCCATACAGGCTATGTTGAGGAGAGGGCAGGGTGAGGAGGTGGGTACTGGTTCATTCTGAGTGGCAGAGACAGTGCTTCCTTTGCATTTTTCAGAACCAGTCATAATGGGGCCTCAGGGTAGAAGGTGAATTCATTAAGCTTCCTCACCCAGTATAACATAGGGAGGTCACTACTTGAACACACATGCACCAACAGCTCCCCTCAGATTTTTATTTCATTTTCTTTACCAATGCAAGTTCTCACAGCCCCCACAGAAGAAACCTCACCAGTCCTTATTCAACCATGTGGGATTTTCCCTCTGCCCTTAACTTGCAAAGGAGATTCATCATCATTTTTGTAGTAGGGCAAAAATATCAATGCGGACAAGTTGCAGCTGGCATGCTACGTTCATACCGCCATTGTTTTAACAATTACCATGTCTAAAGTCGCATTGGCCACTCCAAACATCAGTCTAACATAGGTATTCACACAGAGCCCTTCTCTTTGGCCTAGTAGAGGTGAGGAGGTGTCAGAGCCAGTAATACCCATGTTGGGTACGTGAGGGGAATGAGCCAGGGTGTTGGTGTGTCCACTGTCAGGGCCTAACTAGCTCTGGCTGTAGCAGGGTAGTTGTTTAGACAACTGTAGTTGTGTTCAAGGATCAGAGCCATACTACAGGCTGGTCATACGTGTGAGTAATTTCTGTTCTAGTGCCCAATTGGGAGGCCAAGTGCCTGACCATACAGTTAAAGTATCTGGGGGTGTGAGGCGTGGCTCTGCGCGGATTTTTTTTCTGGGAGGAAAAGGGGAGAAACATTTAAGTTAGAACCCCCTTAAGACAGCACCAATCCTCCATGTTCCTCTCAAAGCTCAACAGTCAGAGCATCAATCTGCTCCTTTTAATGTCACAGTCCTGCAGAAGACATGGAGCAGGTTGCACAAGTAACCTCTTCTCCCTCCTGTAATATAATAGTCATCTGTATTCCATTTATAATAAACTCAGTTAAGTATAATAAAGTAGAAAAATATCAGAGAACATATACACTGTTAGTTGTCGTTTTGTAGTGACCATTTCGCTTTCTTTTTTAAGCATATATTTTTGTGCTGGGCAAGAGGAACTGAACAGGCCTCAGTTGAAGTGAAGTGTCAGTTTGGTTTCTTCCTTTCACTGCTTTTAATTTCATATTGTTGATGTTCGGTCCATTCCATCTACAGGAAGGAGGATTGGGAAAAAAATGGATGAAAAAAATAAACATGTATTTTGATTTCAAATCGTAACGTTATTTCACTCTCTGCCTACTCCAAGTGACACCTTTCAATAACATCAGAAAATTCCAGGAAACCTAAATGTGGTTTAAAATATCACTGTCATACTTCCAAGAAGTTGCATGTGGGAGTGTAAAGGCATGTGTTTTCACTCACCCCCTAAGGCATGCTCTGTCATACTGAGGCACAGTGACTCCAGGGTGGGGTTGATCTCCAGGTCTGCACCTGGAACTTGGCATTCTGGGAGAGGAGAGACAGGTCACTCAGTTATCTGGACCATTAATCACACTTTAAAAACTGACAGATGCATTAAATATGGAGCCGTGTGAATGCGGTGTGTATGGAGATGTGGGTGGAATGCGTAAGCCAGTGTAAAATTGGGTTTAAAGGCTGTGGGTGAGATGTATAAAGGCCGTGTATGATTGAGTTTGGAAGGAGATGTCGCTGGGATATTAAAGGAAATGTGAATGGAGGGTATGTGTAAAAAGACAGTGGGAATAGACATTGGAGCAAGGTATGTGTAAGATGATGTTTACAACTCTAATTCTCTTTCTTTCTCTCTCGGAGGACCTGAGCCCAAGGACCATGCCTCAGGACTACCTGGCATGATGACTCCTTGCTGTCCCCAGTCCACCTGGCCGTGCTGCTGCTCCAGTTTCAACTGTTCTGCCTGTGACTATGGAACCCTGACCTGTTCACCGGACGTGCTACCTGTCCCAGACCTGCTGTTTTCAACTCTCTGGAGACAGCAGGAGCGGTAGAGATACTCTGAATGATTGGCCATGAAAAGCCAACTGACATTTACTCCTGAGGTGCTGACCTGTTGCACCCTCGACAACTACTGTGATTATTATTATTTGACCATGCTGGTCATTTATGAACATTTGAACATCTTGGCCATGTTCTGTTATAATCTCCACCCGGCACAGCCAGAAGAGGACTGGCCACCCCTCATAGCCTGGTTCCTCTCTAGGTTTCTTCCTAGGGAGTTTTTCCTAGCCACCGTGCTTCTACACCTGCATTGCTTGCTATTTGGGGTTTTAGGCTGGGTTTCTGTTACAGCACTTTGAGATATCAGCTGATCTAAGAAGGGCTATATAAAAACATTTGATTTAGAAGTGATTGGGGTAATATTTGGGGGAAGGGGGTGCCAGGATCCTACCTTGCTGCTGGAACAGGAGCATGGTTTGCGGGGAGGTGTGGACAGGGAGTGAGTGGGTCCGTTGCACGGAGCTGCGACTCTGGCTTGGCATGCTGTTGCTGCCTCCAGGGTTGGCAAACCACAGGTTCTACAGAGACAACAGAACATCAACTCTCATCAAACATGTTATACACTGTGTTAGTCTTCCCAGCACGATGATTACAGACTCTTCCAGCTATGATAATGAACCAATGCATATCAAAATGCAGTGCCTATTCCACATGTTGCCCTGGGTATTGCATTGATTAACCTGTCAACACTTGTGGTTGCACTTGTTAATCTGTCAAAACAAATGTTGTCTAAGGATAGTTCATCACTATGTGGGTAGTATAATAACATGTAGATCAATATAATCTAATGTCAAATCTAATGTTGGCTAACTAGCTGCAACCCTCAATGACAGACTTCTTAGAAAATGTATTATCTTGTAAATGATTCTGACTTTTCTATATGTAAACTTCAGTGGCTGTATTCAATGCCCCCATACTATATGACATCCCATCCTATGACTAACCTGTCTGCCCTGGCCTGGCAGTGTGGGGCTGGTGAGGGTGTGGCGAGGGGAGGCAACCCCGATGCCAACAGGACTCAGGAGACCCATGCGCCCGGCAGTGAGGCCACGAGGGGGCAACTGGAATGACCTCTGCCCCCTACGTGCCAGACCCCCAGCACTCACAGAGCCTGCTGTGGGGAGGGAGTTGGAACCATATGCCCAGCTAGAGGAGACAGAGAGAACAGTTATCAGACAGAGCCCTGTAGGACATCCAGCTAGAGGAGGCAGAGAGAACAGTTATCAGACAGAGCCCTGTAGGACATTCAGCTAGAGGAGGCAGAGAGAACAGTTATCAGACAGAGCCCTGTAGGACATTCAGCTAGAGGAGGCAGAGAGAACAGTTATCAGACAGAGCCCTGGGGGACATTCAGCTAGAGGAGGCAGAGAGAACAGTTATCAGACAGAGCCCTGTAGGACATCCAGCTAGAGGAGACAGAGAGAACAGTTATCAGACAGAGCCCTGTAGGACATTCAGCTAGAGGAGGCAGAGAGAACAGTTATCAGACAGAGCCCTGGGGGACATTCAGCTAGAGGAGGCAGAGAGAACAGTTATCAGACAGAGCCATGTAGGACATCCAGCTAGAGGAGGCAGAGAGAACAGTTATCAGACAGAGCCCTGTAGGACATTCAGCTAGAGGAGGCAGAGAGAACAGTTATCAGACAGAGCCCTGTAGGACATCCAGCTAGAGGAGACAGAGAGAACAGTTATCAGACAGAGCCCTGTAGGACATCCAGCTAGAGGAGACAGAGATAACAGTTATCAGACAGAACCCTGTAGGACATCCAGCTAGAGGAGGCAGAGAGAACAGTTATCAGACAGAACCCTGTAGGACATTCAGCTAGAGGAGGCAGAGAGAACAGTTATCAGACAGAGCCCTGTAGGACATCCAGCTAGAGGAGACAGAGAGAACAGTTATCAGACAGAGCCCTGGGGGACATTCAGCTAGAGGAGGCAGAGAGAACAGTTATCAGACAGAGCCCTGGGGGACATTCAGCTAGAGGAGGCAGAAAGAACAGTTATCAGACAGAGCCCTGTAGGACATTCAGCTAGAGGAGGCAGAGAGAACAGTTATCAGACAGAGCCCTGGGGGACATTCAGCTAGAGGAGGCAGAGAGAACAGTTATCAGACAGAGCCATGTAGGACATCCAGCTAGAGGAGGCAGAGAGAACAGTTATCAGACAGAGCCCTGTAGGACATTCAGCTAGAGGAGGCAGAGAGAACAGTTATCAGACAGAGCCCTGTAGGACATCCAGCTAGAGGAGACAGAGAGAACAGTTATCAGACAGAGCCCTGTAGGACATCCAGCTAGAGGAGACAGAGATAACAGTTATCAGACAGAACCCTGTAGGACATCCAGCTAGAGGAGGCAGAGAGAACAGTTATCAGACAGAACCCTGTAGGACATTCAGCTAGAGGAGGCAGAGAGAACAGTTATCAGACAGAGCCCTGTAGGACATCCAGCTAGAGGAGACAGAGAGAACAGTTATCAGACAGAGCCCTGGGGGACATTCAGCTAGAGGAGGCAGAGAGAACAGTTATCAGACAGAGCCCTGGGGGACATTCAGCTAGAGGAGGCAGAGAGAACAGTTATCAGACAGAGCCCTGGGGGACATTCAGCTAGAGGAGGCAGAGAGAACAGTTATCAGACAGAGCCATGTAGGACATCCAGCTAGAGGAGGCAGAGAGAACAGTTATCAGACAGAGCCCTGTAGGACATCCAGCTAGAGGAGGCAGAGAGAACAGTTATCAGACAGAACCCTGTAGGACATTCAGCTAGAGGAGGCAGAGAGAACAGTTATCAGACAGAGCCATGTAGGACATCCAGCTAGAGGAGGCAGAGAGAACAGTTATCAGACAGAGCCCTGTAGGACATTCAGCTAGAGGAGACAGAGAGAACAGTTATCAGACAGAGCCCTGTAGGACATCCAGCTAGAGGAGACAGAGATAACAGTTATCAGACAGAACCCTGTAGGACATCCAGCTAGAGGAGGCAGAGAGAACAGTTATCAGACAGAACCCTGTAGGACATTCAGCTAGAGGAGGCAGAGAGAACAGTTATCAGACAGAGCCCTGTAGGACATCCAGCTAGAGGAGACAGAGAGAACAGTTATCAGACAGAGCCCTGGGGGACATTCAGCTAGAGGAGGCAGAGAGAACAGTTATCAGACAGAGCCCTGGGGGACATTCAGCTAGAGGAGGCAGAGAGAACAGTTATCAGACAGAGCCCTGGGGGACATTCAGCTAGAGGAGGCAGAGAGAACAGTTATCAGACAGAGCCATGTAGGACATCCAGCTAGAGGAGGCAGAGAGAACAGTTATCAGACAGAGCCCTGTAGGACATTCAGCTAGAGGAGGCAGAGAGAACAGTTATCAGACAGAGCCCTGTAGGACATCCAGCTAGAGGAGACAGAGAGAACAGTTATCAGACAGAGCCCTGTAGGACATCCAGCTAGAGGAGACAGAGATAACAGTTATCAGACAGAACCCTGTAGGACATCCAGCTAGAGGAGGCAGAGAGAACAGTTATCAGACAGAACCCTGTAGGACATTCAGCTAGAGGAGGCAGAGAGAACAATTATCAGACAGAACCCTGTAGGACATTCAGCTAGAGGAGGCAGAGAGAACAGTTATCAGACAGAGCCCTGGGGGACATCCAGATGGATAGAGAGAGACTCTCAGCTGCCATGGCAGGAGAGTGATAGATCAAAAGGAGAAGAGAAGTCCAGTTATCTTACCCTTTCTGTCGGTACACAGGCATGTCCAGCATGGCTTTTCTTGGGAACAGGCGGAGCAGTTTGAGAACCTGCTGCTTCCAGGAGACCAGTCTCTTCCTCTGAGTCTCTGTGAAAGCCTGAAATAGAGAGAGAATGAAATAAATGAGGTAAGAGATGTAAGAGAGAGAAATTGAGAGGTAACAGAGAGAGAGAGGAGAGAGACTGAGGTAAAAGAGAGTGAAACCCTGCTCCTGGTGATTTCAAACTGCTAGCTAGAGACATCAAATACTTCACCCCAGTTGAGATACATATTTTAATTGGTGAGTGAGAAAGAGAGCGAGCAAGAGACAGGTGTTTGAACTCCTGGTAATGGTTCAAACATAGCAGCATTTCTTTCATAGTGCAGTGAAAGTTCTATGTAACATACCAGTGAGAGGAGCAGTAGGTGTTGTTACACATCATCTGCAGCCTAAACCACCAGCTAGCTGTATGTGAAAAGGTTGAAATGTTTATTTTCTAGATGTGATTCTGTGCTGTCTCACCTCATGTGTCAGACATTTCTCAATGAGCTGCAGGTAACAGCTGATATTCTCCTCGTCCGGCCTGGACACCAGTAGTTGAGTGCACACTGCAACACATGGACAGGAGGTTCACACAATGTTACATAACACCCACCCCCTCCAACACTCATTCCTAACAAAACACACCAGCACATCATACATCAACAACAAACAAGCTCAACAATTGTCCAAATGCACAATACACATGTACTCAGCCATGTAAAAGCCTTGTCTTTTTTTACCTTTACCCATGACACGTGTGAACTGGCCAGCAATGTCACGGTCTGAGATGGGTGTGGCTGAGGACTCCCCGTCGCAGGGAGGGGGGTTGTGGGGCTGGAAGCCCTCCTGGGCCAGGTCCTTGTCTTCCCCAGTGTTGGAGTGGTCTGAGGGGGATCCAGTCCCCTCCATATCTCTGTGGGAAACACTGGGAGGGCTGTAGCTGTAGACCTTGATGGGGGTGATGATAATCTGCTGTAGCTCCTGTAGGGCGTTACGCAGGTTGCCCCCCTCCAATATATCCTGTTGGATCAATCATAGCATTATCTTATTAGCAAAGCTGTCTTGAGGTGTGACAGGAAATTGTCATGGAACTCGCTGCTCAACTTCTCATTTGAAGAAAATGTGAGTGGTAGCATATCTACACTATTTGTGATTATTATAGTGGATATGGTCATTTACATTTGATTTTTTTTTTTCCATCTAGGGCACAGGGATCCAAATGGAAACTAACAGTTAAGTTGTTGAGAACAACATTATCAGATAAAAATGCATCTGAAATGCTTTAAAAATAATAGTGGTGAGACCATGTGGTTTACCTTCTCTAAAGACTTGAGAACGCTTGGCCTCTCCCGCAGCTTCTGGACACTCAGGGCTATCTTGTGCCGCGCACCTTTGGTCACATTCTGGACGAAGAGTTAAAAGGAGAAATCACTGCTCACAGCAACACGGACATCCAGATATCCAGTTACTAAATAACACTCCTGATCACCATCGGTTTCATTAAAGCTATGGAGCAGAGCCAAGACGGCATCGTTTATCTGCGCGGGGAGGCTGTGTATAACTGTAGAGTGCAGCTGATGCTTCATTTCATGGCTCATTGAGTGCTGAGGTATGACTATGCTGGAGGACAATATACAGGCCATATCTATTCAGCCCTGATGAGGAAGGCAGGGGAAAGAGAGGACTAACAAGAGAAGCTGACCAACCTGTGACAAACGATGACAAACCTGTGACTCCAGGTGGTGCTCTGTCAGAATCATCATCTCCTCATAAGTCATCTGGGAGAAAAGTGCTGCGTACTTATGAAGACGGAGGCTCTTCAGCCACATGGGCACATCTGAAACAGAAAGTAGAAAAACAACATGCTCAGAAGTTGTTATTCTTCTCCTGTTGAGTCCTTTTAACTCTAGTCCAAGAACAATGAGAAGGAAAGAACTACCAAATAATAGACACTACTAGGGAATGCTTGACGTATCTGTGCAGTGCATGTCAAAATAAACACCTCAGATCTATTTGTTGGAGAACGCTGTCCTATATATTTTCATGGACATCTGGAGAACAAACAAACAAACTTAAACTCTATAGCATCCCACTGAAAAGGCAATTCCACCATTGCCAAGTGCAGTAGCCGTTGGCATGTCATGACTTTCCCAGAGAAAATACCAACAATACCAATGTAACAACCAATACCAATGTAACCGCTTTGAACCCTTGGCGTGTTATGGTTGACCTCCTGACCTTTCATGCCACTGCCGTCCTCCTGGAAGGTGTTTCTGGAGCCCTGGTCCTCAGTCTGCTCGCTGCCTGAGGATGCCACACTACTCTGGGGGGACAGGGGGGCGTGGTCAAAGGCCTGTCGTCCCCCCAGGTCATCCTGGCTCAGCCAATCTGCACCACAGACCTGGGGACTGGAGGGGATCAGGGACAAGGACCTCTTCAGAGGACTGGGCTGGCCCATCTGACCCATACCTGGCAGGGCACACAGGAGGGGCAGGATGTTATAGATAATCGCAGTAAACCATCCCTTTAATGAAGGCTAGGCCTATACAGAGAGAATATTTACAAAGACGTGACAATCATGACAAAGAACACAAACTAAATAGTTGAGCATGATTACATAACTGAGATAACGACAAAAAGTTATATTGTATGTTTAGTATATTCCTATTCACCTCAACATATCCTCAACCATTTCTCTCCCTCACTCTGGCTTGGTAGAGATTTGAGCCACTGACCTGCATTGTTGCTGTTGATGGGCGAGGACATCCCGCCCTGGAAAGACATGTGTCCATTCTGCCCTGCAGGGGAGGAGCTGGAGGAGGGGGGCTTGTCCAGCCAGCCGTGGCCAGGGTCCAGGCCCTCCGCGGAGCCCGGCCACTCATCTGAACCCTGACGGGGGTGGTAGGGGCCGGAGGGGGGCCGGGAGGAGGGCCCTGGGTAGCCGCTGGAGAGGTGCTCCTCCAAGTGGTTGAGCCACATGGCCAGCGAGGTGCGGTCGTCCAGGGTGGTGGCCGGGTGGATGAGGGCGTAGGACAGCAGCTGTCTGCTCTCCTCCACAAACAGGCTGCTCTCGATGGTATAGCTCAGCACCTTCTGCAGCAGCTTCATGTACTCACACTTGGCCTCGCTGTTACGGGGCTGCAGCAGGGGTAGGTGGGACAACAGCAGGGACACCGCCTTCTCCATGGGCTCCTGGTGCCACTGGCTCACAATGTCTAGAGAGGGGAGGGACAGAGGGGCAGTTAATTACATGTAAAAATACATTTTCACAGGTTGTAGGTCTATCTGTTAAAAGGTTTTTACACTTTAAGATAAGGTGTACCGGTAATGACACATAGCTAATCCAATAGGGTTTCAAATGTATCCTTCAGAAATCTGCAGTCATTAACCACCTGCATTGTTGGCCTCAGCCTCCAGGATGTGGATCTCAGTGCAGTCTGCCAGCCAGTGCTCCAGGCAGATGTGCAGGAAGCGGGCCTGGGTACGAGACGCTCTCTTCAGCAAGGAAAGAAGCGCCACCGTCTGCTCACACTCGTTCCAGCCCTTGAACCAGTCCGTCAGGATGCCCACCTGGTCTCGGAACATCATGGCGCTTTCCCAACGGGAAGGAGGGTGGGAATATGTGGGTGGGGGGTTAGGGGGAAGACTGCTTGCTCACACACAGGTTCACTCTGGCCCCGCTCAGCGGCTGCTTTTACACAACAGTCCTGGGATCCCCTCAAAGTAGAGCGAGGGGCCCTCACATGGTTCAGGTGCAGGAGATGGGGGTACTGAGGGGGGGGGGGGGGGGGCGTGTTAAATCCAGCTGGTTGTGTCAGACAGAAGGAGGGTTCTCTCTCAGGTGCATCAGTGTCAGCATCATCCAAATCCTAACAAATCAACAGGGAAAAGTACATAAGGTACACTGAAAAAATATATATAAACGCAACACGAACCGTGTTGGTCCTATGTTTCATGAGCTGAAATAAAAGATACCAGAAATATTCCATACACACAAAAAGCGTATTGCTCTCAAATTTTGTGCCAAATTTTTTTTAACATCCCCCTTAGTGAGCATTTCTCCATCACCAAGATAATCCATCCAGCTCATAGGTGAGGCATATCAAAAAGCTGATCATTACACAGGTGCACCTTGTGCTGGGGGCAATAAAAGGCCACTAAAATGTGCAGTTGAAATCAAACTGTCACATGCGGCGAATACAACAAATGTAGACATTACCGTGAAATGCTTAGTTACAAGCCCTTAACCAACAATGCAGTTCAAGAGTAAGAAAATATTTACCAAATAAACTAAAGTAAAAAATGTAATACAAAAATAATAAAAAGTAACAATAACATAAGAATAAAGAGGCTATATACATTGAGTACCGGTACCGAATCAGTGTGCGGGGGTACAGGTTAGTTAAGGTCATTTGTACATGTAGGTAGGGGTGAAGTGACGATGTATAGATAATAAACAGCAAGTAGCAGCAGTGTACAAAACAAATGGGGGGGGGGGGGGGGGGGGGGGCAATGTAAATAGCCCAGTGGCCATTTGACTAATTGTTCAGCAGTCTTATGTCTTGGGGGTAGAAGCTGTTAAGGAGCCTTTGGTCCTAGACTTGGCGCTCCGGTACCGTTTGCCGTGTGTGCGGTAGCAGAGAAAACAGTCTATGACTTGGGTGACTGGACTCTCCGACAATTTTATGGGCTTTACTCTGACACCGCCTATTATATAGGTCCTGGATGACAGGAAGCTTGGCCCCAGTGATGTACTTGGGCCGTACGCACTACCCTCTGTAGCACCTCACGGTCAGATGCCGAGCAGTTGCCATACCAGGCAGTGATGCAACGCTCTCAATGGTGCAGCTGTAGAACTTTGAGGATCTGGGGACCCATGCCAAATCTTTTCAGTCTCCTGAGGGGGAAAAGTTTTTTTGTGCCATCTTCACGACTGTCTGGGTGTGTATGGACCATGATAGTTAATTGGTGATGTGGACGCCAAGGAACTTGAACACACTCGACCCGCTCAATTACAGCCCCGTCGATGTTAATGGGGAACTGTTCCACCCGCCTTTTCCTGTCTACGATCAGCTCCTCTGTCTTGCTAACATTGAGGGAGAGGATGTTGTCCTGGCACCACACTGCCAGTTCTCTGACCTCCTCCCTATAGGCTGTCTCATCGTTGGTGGTGATCAGGCCTAAAACTGTTGTGCCGTCAGCAAATGGTGTTGGAGTAGTGTTTGCCAACGCAGTCGTGGGTGAACAGGGAGTACAGGACGGGACTACATACACACCCATGAGGGGCCCCAGTGTTTAGGATCAGCGTGGCAGACATGTTGTTGCCTACCCTTACCACCTGGAGGGCGGCCCATTTGGAAGTCCAGGATCCAGTTGCAGAGGAAGGTGTTTAGTCCCAGGGACCTTAGCTTAGTGATGAGCTTTGAGGGCACTATGGTGTTGAACGCTGAGCTATAGTCAGTGACCAGCACTCTCACATAGGTGTTCCCTTTGTCCAGGTGGGAAAGGGCTGTGTGGAGTGCGATTGAGATTGTGTCATCTGGATCTGTTGGGGAGGTATGCAAATTGGAGTGGGTCTAAGGTATCCGGGAGGATGCTGTTGATGTGAGCCATGACCAGCCTTTCAAAGCACTTCATTGCTACCGACGTGAGGGCTAAGGGGCGGTAATCATTTAGGCAGGTTACCTTCACTTCCTTGGGCACAGGGACTATGGTGGCCTGCTTGAAACATGTAGGTATTACAGACTCGGTCAGGGAGAAGTTGAAAATGTCAGTGAAGACACTTGCCAGTTGGTCCGCGCATGCTTTGAGTACACGTCCTGGTAATCTGTCTGGCCCAGCGGCTTTGTGAATGTTGACCTGTTTAAAGTTCAGCTACAGAGAGTGTTATCAAACAGTCATCCAGAACAGCTGGTGCTCTCATGCATGCTTCAGTGTTGCTTGCCTCGAAGCGAGCATAAAAAGGCATTTAGCTCGCCTGGTAGGATCACGTCACTGGGCAGCTCGCATCTGGGTTTCCCTTTGTAGTCCGTAAAAGTTTTCAAGCCCTGCCACATCCAACGAGCGTCAGAGCCGGTGTAGTAGGATTCAATCTTAATCTTGTATTGATGGTTCGTCTGAGGGTATAGCGGGATTTCTTATAAGCATCTGGATTAGTGTTCCGCTCCTTGAAAGCGGCAGCTCTAGCCTTTAGCTCAATGTGGATGTTGCCTGTAATCCATGGCTTCTGGTTGGGATATGTACGTACGGTCACTGTGGGGACGACGTCGTCGATGCACTTATTGATGAAACCGATGACTGAGGTGGTATACTCCTTAATGCCATTGGATGATTCCCGAAACATATTCCAGTCTGTGCTAGCCAAACAGTCCTGTAGCGTAGCATCTGTGTCATCTGACAACTTCCGTATTGAGCGAGTCACTGGTACCTCCTGCTTTAGTTTTTGCTTGTAAGCAGTTATCAGGAGGATAGAATTGTGGTCATATTTGCCAAATGGGAGGGCGGGGGAGAGCTTAGCATGCATCTCTGTGTGTGAAGTAAAGGTAGTCTAGAGTTTTTTTCCTCTGGTTGCACATTTGACATGCAGGTAAAAATTGGATTAAATTCATTTAAGTTTCCCTGCATTAAAGTCCACGTTTGACAAAAAAACATCACTCTTTTGTCCATAATATTAATCTCATCATGTAGGCCAGGGATGGGCAACTTTGATGGCGCCCTCCTCCCGCCCCCCAAAAACAGAACTCATAATGGGCCGCAGGTAGCCTAGTGGTTAGAGAGTTGGGCCAGTAACCGGAAGGTTGTCAAGGTAAAAAAATCTGCCGTTCTGCCCCCCCGCACCTCTCTGATTCAAAAGGGTCGGGTTAAATGCAGAAGACACATTTCAGTTGGACAACTGACTAGGTACCCCCCTTTGCCTTTCCCTAGGGTCTGCGTACAGACATCCTAAAACATTTTACTGGCCCACCTCGTGACAGCGAAGGTTTTTTAAAAATACATTTTAAAGTTAATGTCCTGCAATTCTGCACATTTTGCCATGGGGCATAGAAATAATGTTGCCGTTTAAAGCAAGTTTGCTGCAATTCTACGCAGTTCCATAACTAAGTTCATGCAATTCTAGTCATTTTGCCATAGGGTGGAGGCAAATGTTAGCAGTTTTTAATATGATAACTAATGATCAATGGGCCCCACCCTATTTGGTATTTCAACCATGCTTACTACAAGTTTAGATAGCCGCCCCCTAGGCTAATTTACCGATCTAAAAACATTTTGCTGACATGGGCTAAATGAGTGGCTGCTGATGCACAACCAAATTTCTAAATGTCACCTTGTGTATTCTTTTATTAATTGTCAACAGTAAGTTGAGACCTAGACGGAGTAACAAAAAAAGTATTTTTTGGGTCAAGGGCCTACAAACAGGGGGACATGCGCGCCCATCCCTGATGTAGGCTATACAAGTGCTCTCGCCAATAGCATGCAGATAGCTCTATTATCTAGAGGGCACGTGCCAATACCAGGGAGTGCACACTCGTTATACAACGCAAACATTTTTGGTGAGAAAACAAATCAGTAGAGTTAAAAATACAATAGAAACTCATTGTAATTTTTTATTCCATACATGGACATTTAACTGCAAAGGGTATTTTTATGTGCACTACCTCATCATGTACAGCCTTTTATCTGCAACAAGTCAATTTGATGGAAACATCTCTGGTGTTAAAATGTGAATATTGTTTTAATGCTAATTTTTGAATATTCATATGAAACTGTCCCAAATTGGATAGAAACCTAGTTAGTATCACTCGGTTACCGTGGAATTGCCCTTCTACATTGTATAGACAGTGTAAAGATGGTCTCTGTACAACGCACTAATGCATATTCTTTATTTAGGCCAGCTAATCATAATGCAAGATAATCAGCTTCATGGTGAAGTGAAAGTAGAGCACATGATTACCAGCATCATCAACACAGGTTAAGGTAAAGAACTTCCATGCAGTATGCATGCACATTTATCCTGACCATTCAGCCAACATCTGTGTATGTTTGATAAAGCCAACATCTAGGCATAGCTGCCCGGTCAATCCATGAGTCTATTTGACTTGAAGCAACAACAAAAAAAAAGACTACATAATCTCCATGCAATCTGTCATGTATATTCTTAGCACAATACATAATATGTGATGACTTGCAATACAGCTTGTTACAGGGTAAAATAATGACAGCTGTCATCCAACCCTCCCAGTATTGCAATGACCACCTGAATGGTGGGTATATACTGTAACTTGCAATGCCTTGTTGTTATGTAGCTAGGTTTACATAAATAAAACCAGACTGGTCTCATAGACTAGACGTAACATAGTCAATGTAAATCCGAAGCGTTCAAATTAGTTATAATATGTTACGCTTGGTATGGTGAAATAAGACAAATGGTCAAGGAAAAAACAAAAGTCAAGCGGTTGATCGCGGTGGATGGGCTGGCCGTATAACGAGAACGTTATTTGAGACGTAGTTTGAGACTTAAAATCTCATCAACGACAACTTTAAATAATTCGCAACTTTTCAACGAATTACTACTTTTGAACTACTTAGCATACCCAACCCTTTAACCTAACTCCTAAACTGAATTCCTAACTCTAACCCATAGCCGAGCTAATGTTAGTAAGCTAGTTATCGTTAGCCACCTAGCCAGAATTCGTAACATATCATACGAAATGGGTGTTGGACATCCACAAATTAATACATACCATACGAAACGTGACATATACTAAATGGGTTGTCTCTGATTTACGTACAGAATAATACGAAATACTCAAACCAGCCCAGCTAGCTAACTAGAGATATTTGTCCAACTTGATTTGATCACAAGCTCTGGCTAGGAGGGGCTGTATTAGTAGTAACGTTACCTAGCTAACAAGTAAGAGGGGTGGTTATTCTAACTAGGCTAACGTTACCGTAAGACACCAGTCCACTACCAAGTACCTACAGATCTAATCATCTAGCTAGTTTGTTGGTAGAGATAGTTATCTAGCTAGCTAACGTTGGTAGCTATGTCAACTCACAATCAAACAAAAGAGGGAATAAAACATTTTTACATTTAACGTTAGCTATCACAGCTAGATAACGTTAACTCGCAGCCTTACCTGTGGTAAGTTAGCTAACGTACGTTTGACCAGGCCATACATGTACTTCGCTAACGTAGTTAGCCAAGATAGTTGGTCAGAAAACGTCAAAACAAACCTGTGACAAAGGTGACGATTCCAGGGCACGGCTGTTGCAATCTACTGCACACGGGTTGATTTGATGGTCTGGGGCAGTTAGCTAGCTTAAAAACACCAGGCCTCTACGGATGGCTTTCACCATGTAAATGGACGAGGGATTCAGGATTGGTGTTGTTTTTCAGTAGCGACGTTGCTATTGGAATGTCGCTGCATTTCTCATCTCGTTAAACGATATTACAGTCCTCGCGTTGCAAAGGTCCTCCATGGTCCATTTTGCAAAAAAAAAACACGGCAGGTTACATAAATGATATCCACATCCCACCCTTCAACTTCAAGCGGTTGGTTTGTTTACCTTTGTGAATTGTCACTTGTTAGCTCCCTAACCGATTAGATAGCTAACGTAGCCGCTAAATCGCTAGCAAGTAGCTAACGTTATTTGCTTAATTTATTAACGCTGAATGAGGCGAAGATTTCGATCCAACAGTTGTCCTTGATTGCTTTGAAAATTATTTTCGGATTATTAAAAGAACAAAAACACATTTACAAGACTATCTATGTACAGAATATGTATTTGAACATAGAGAAATATGGAAAGTACGCTTGTCGATATCTAGCTAGACTACTTCGATTCAGACTTGAAGCAACGTCGGAAACTAACGTAATGGCTTTTGGGCGGGGTAAACAAAGAGAACAGTGCCCCACCTAGCGGATGAAACGCACACACCACTCCTGGGCTGAAATTGATGGATATGATCACAGATTATCCATTATATTGAGCAGATACTAAAGTGGCCGCTAAAACAATGGAAATACGTTTCTTATAAAAAGGAAGGCAGTCGGCAAGATCAGGTGGGACCATTCTAGCCAATGAGAGGGCAGATACGCGTGTGAATAAGAGGCACAACTCCAATATAACTGTGTTTTCTTTTCTCCAAAATTGCCGTGATGTCACGTATCCTACTTATATCAGTACACTCTTAACATCCTAATGATTACGAAATTTATATTCGATCAAATAAGCCATGCATTTTTTCATGACCTCCATACAAAATATCTTAGCTTGGTGAGCGAAAAAACGCCACCTGCGGGAGAAGACAGATTTTGGGCGCAGTTATTCCTCTCATTCGCCTTTTCCTCTCTGATGTGATGGATAGCCGCTGTCAAACCAAGCGCTGTTAATTCAAATTCAACTCTTTGGCCTCAAACAAACATATTTGGCTTGATTGCATTTGATCAGTTAGATTAACGTTTGAAGATGAAGATGAATGAAGATAGAAATTACAGAGGACACAGCCAGTGACTTTCTCTTCAAATAAAGGCTATTAATCAGATTATCAAAGAATGCTCAGCTTTCTCTGACTGCACCCATCAAACAAATGTGAAAAGAGAATATCACTTTGTTATTTTATCTTGTTGCAACACTAATTATTTTAGTCTCAATAATGCTAGATCTAGCACAGTGCGAAAGGGGGTACTGGTGGATGCTCTAGTATTTGTTAATGCCTGCCCTTCCCTACTGTATGTGCTACAACATAAAAGGAGGATCTTGAGAGTCAGACAGCATCCTGTCACAAGCAGTTGGCCGAGGAGGAACTACCTTTACAATACGACAGTATCTTTGCAGACAAGAACCCAAAACAAAACCTCTTCTAGAATGGTATGGGAGACCGTTTATTTATACGATATTCAATCAAATGTATTTCGGCATGGATGGTGATGTCCTAGTTTATGTTGTAAAGATTTTTAGGCAGGCGTACATTTATTTTTGCTACTCCCCTCCTATCACCCCACACCCTCTTGACACAGGAAGTTTTTTTGTCCCATGATGCAACAAAAGCACTTCCTGGCCTCAATATATCACTTTAAGATTTTGTTATGAGCTTTGCGTTCATGGAAACTTGAACTTCAGAAATCAAAACAAGTTGCTCTAAAACCTATTTTTCTGTATCCCTCCCTTTCTCTCTCTCCCCCGTCTGCCCTCCACTCTCTCTCTCTCTCTCTCTCTCTCTCCCCCGTCTGCCCTCCACTATCTCTCTCTCTCTCTCTCTCTCTCTCTCTCTCTCTCTCTCTCTCTCTCTCCCCCGTCTGCCCTCCACTCTCTCTCTCTCTCTCTCTCTCTCTCTCTCTCTCGGTCTCTCTCTCGGTCTCTCTCTCTCCCCCGTCTGCCCTCCACTCTCTTTCTCTCTCTCTCTCTCTCTCTCTCTCTCTCTCTCTCTCTCTCTCTCTCTCTCCGGTCTCTCTCTCTCCCCCGTCTGCCCTCCACTCTCTTCTCTCTCTCTCTCTCTCTCTCTCTCTCTCGGTCTCTCTCTCTCCCCCCCGTCTGCCCTCCACTCTCTCTCTCTCTCTCTCTCTCTCTCGGTCTCTCTCTCTCCCCCCAGTCTGCCCTCCACTCTCTCTCTCTCTCTCTCTCTCTCTCTCTCTCTCGGTCTCTCTCTCTCCCCCCAGTCTGCCCTCCACTATCTCTCTCGGTCTCTCTCTCTCCCCCCCGTCTGCCCTCCACTATCTCTCTCTCTCTCTCTCTCTCGGTCTCTCTCTCTCCCCCGTCTGCCCTCCACTCTCTCTCTCTCTCTCTCTCTCTCTCTCTCTCGGTCTCTCTCTCTCCCCCCAGTCTGCCCTCCACTCTCTCTCTCCCCCCAGTCTGCCCTCCACTCTCTCTCTCCCCCAGTCTGCCCTCCACTCACTCTCTCCCCCCAGTCTGCCCTCCACTCTCTCTCTCCCCCAGTCTGCCCTCCACTCTCTCTCTCGGTCTCTCTCTCTCCCTCTAAGTGAAATATGACAGAACTTTCAATGATGTAGCCTGACAGTAGCAATATAACCAACATATACAATTACAATGTGTCAGAACTTCCCACGGTTGATGAACTTGTTTCACTTTTACATTCTAGTCAAGCTCTTTGGTTGTGTGCGAGGTGGATGAGAGTCTGAAAGAAAAACTGAAGAAGTTTAGATTTCGAAAAGAGACCAACAATGCAGCCATCCTCAGTGAGTAAGACTTCATTGAAACCGTGTTCGTCAGTAGCCCAACTGTCACCTGTTTCACCTAATTCAAAAACAAAAACATAATAAACCTAGAAACAGAGAAACATACAATATAGAATAATGATCCTATTCCCTCAGTGAAAATTGACATGGAGAAACAGCTTGTGATCCTGGAGGAAGAGTATGAGGCAAGTCATGTTGTCTTTCTGAGATGTTGAATATCCCATACTGAGTTAATAATTACTCAAATCCATCCACACCTGTATCAATACAAGTGCAACTCAAAACACGCACTCACATTTCAGGACATCTCCCTGGATGACCTCAGGAATGAACTTCCAGAGCGGCAGCCAAGATATCCTTTTATAACATATCGGAGTGATACAGCAGAATCTGTTAACCTCATATTCACCAGAACTGCCAGTGTTACAGTTGCATCGTTGACCAGTGATTGGATCTCCTTGACAATATAGTGTACATTCATTGTTTACAGCTACAAATACGTCCATACAGATGGCAGGTTGTCCTACCCTCTGTGTTTCATATTCTCAAGTCCAGTGGGTGAGTAATTGAAAAGTAATGAGATTCAATCAATATTTATCATATGGAGAGATCAAAAAGGTTCGGTGGACAGACATCTGTAGCTTATGCACCCTCTTCATCTCAACAGGGTGCAAGCCTGAGCAGCAAATGATGTACGCAGGCAGCAAGAACCAACTGGTCTCCGCAGCAGAGCTCACAAAGGTCAGGACTATTTTCTGTTCCAAGTATTGACTGACAATTATGATCGGAGCTTAAGTCCAACCCTAAACTCACAAAATAGAGACGGTATAATAGAAAATGTCCAGAAAATATGCATGTTTAGCCTGATCCTACCCCTTTTTCTCAATAGGTTTTTGAGACGCGAAACATAGATGACTTGTCTGAAGAGTGGCTGATAAACAAACTGTCTTTCTTTCGCTGAATAGACACTTGTGTTCACGTTAGTAAAAGTGCATGTATTGAACATAAGCAATTTATTGCAAACTAGTAATGAAGTTATAGTGTCACTTATGTTATTGCATTCTTCTTCCTTAGTTGTACACAGAAACCATTATTACCAGCCTGGTTGCCAGTCTTTCTGCTCTCTTTTGTTGACATGGTAGCACAAACAGATCTGGGACCAGGCTACATTACCACCACTTTGGAAGGAACATTTTTTCCAGGAATACATGTTCATCAATAAAGAGGGGACTTTGGAGAGGGTGACTGTTAGCAGTATAAGAAACATACAGGCATAAATGTTGTAAAATCAGCTACCACCATTTATTTACAATGTCTAGATGTTAAGAGAAGTTTCCATCATACAACTGAATTTATACAGGTTAATAGTAGCAGTTTCTGGGAGGGAAACAAGAAATTGGCAGAAAAAGAGAATGTTCTTTTGAAAGTTTAGTTCAAAACGTAAAAAACAAAAAACTTTCCCACATTTTATTGGCTGTTCCTATTACATTTATAATGCATTGTATCCTCAAAATGCTAAGGACAAAGAAACAGATTTAACACCTGAAAATTAAACAGAAAAAATGTTTCTGCTTTCACACCACTTTAAGTACCTCGTATTAAAGTGAGAAATCTACAAACCATAAAGACAAACTGACTTAAAAATAACAGCTTAAAAGAACAAAATAAATATGTTTAATTTTGTTCAATGAAGCATGTACTGTACACAGCGACTAAGATAGTATCTCCAGCTATATCTATGAACAAAGGTCTGAGATTTGAGTAAGTGACATTTACAGGTACCCAAAAGCCTTGTAGAAGTCCCTTAGAGGTTGTGTCTCTCCTAAAAAAGTAGCAAACTAACATTCAACAGGAATGAGTTGCTAGCCTGGGACTCAGTCTGTAAAAACATGGCTGTTCTGAGGGTGGGGCTTGTCAGCGTGGGCTAGCTGGAGCTCGAGGGTGAGGCATGGTGTGCTGGCGTTGTCACAGTAAGAAGGCTCTTATTCACTGTCACTGCCATCGCTGGAGTCTGAGGCCTGCTCACTGCCACTCCCGCTCTGGGCATGGCCACCCTCCGAGTGGTCACTACCGCTACTGTGGGCCGGAGACACGCTCCTACTCCTCTCCCTATGGCTCTCCTTCTCCTCGCTCCCACTGCCCTCCTCCCCACTGCTCCGGGCTGCTCCATTCTTGGGCTCGTTGTCGTCGTCATCACTGTCGTCGTCGCTACCGAAGATTTCCACCTCATCCGCCAGCTTGACCTCCTCCTCGCCACTCTCACTGCCGCTACCACTGGCCTTCCTCCTCCGCTTCACTCCCTCTTCATCATCCTCAGCTCCACTCCGCTTTCCATCCTCATCCTCCCTGTCAGAGTCACTGTCAGAGTTGTCTCCCTCGCTCTCGCTGCCCTTCTCATCACCTGTGAGTGGAAATAAACAGATAATTAATTCATATGGACCTAAGAAGCAGTGATAAACAAAGAGCCTCAGACACAGTGGTAAACATTGGGGAGGACAGAGGGGAGAGACTGACCAGAGTCCTGCAGTTTACCCAAGTCCATGTCCTCTTCTTCGTCCTCTGGTTCATGGTTCTCCAGCTGAGCCTTACGCGCATCCTAATGGACACAAAGACGGATGTCCTGATTACTCTGATTATTTAGATGTCTGCAAATGTATACTTCTCTGCTTATGTCCAGCACTACCTGCTCATCTCTATCAGTGTTGAGGTCCACTTATTAAGTAAACACAGTAGTTTACACAGATTACACTGAGCATTACTTTCAGAAAATACGCCTAATTAGCAGTCTCACCTGTGCTTCCAGCTCCTTGTCATTCATGTCTCTGTGCTTACACACCAGCACAGCGTTTGTAGTAGACTGGGCTCCAGCCTTAGCTCTCCTCTTACTCAGCCGTACTCTGCAATCCAGGACAACACAGTCAGGCCAACAACCTTCCTCACAGGTGGTGTCCTCAGGCCAAAACAAACTAACTTAACCCACCCTAGCAAATACAAATCTACCAGAATAATGTGACTCTCTCTTCAAAGAGAATCCCATGTCACCTCCTGCCAATGTAAACCCAACAGACCCCACTATGAGACCCCCCCATCCAAGCCAGTGGTTACCTGGTCTCCAGCTCGTTGTAGTAGACTCCATCTCCATCTCTGAAGATAAAGAAGTAGTTCTCCTCATAGCCCTTGCTGGCTTTGTTCTTCACATTCCAGTTGTACTCCCTGGCTATCTTATAGTCATACCTAGAACACACACACCATCACACCTAGTTCAATGTTACAGTAAGTGTGCTTCAGAGATTCCAAAATCCTAATGGTTTGGTCCTTGGACAAGGTGAACCAAGTAGGTATGAGGAAGTAGACAATGGCAATGTGAAACCTGAATATTATTGATAGGGATAGTTAACATATCAGTAGAATGGTTGGTGTCCCGTCTACTCAAGGTTAGTGTAAATGCTTGTTGGATTACTCACAGATCATCAGGCATGTAGTCCAGCTCCTCATCCACGTCTCTCTTGCGCTTGCGAATCGTTTCCTCATTGGGCAGGAAGTAGGCCACAAACTGGTTTCCTTCCTCATCCATCATACCTCTGCAGGGCACAACAAACAATTCAAAACACAATGTAAAATTGTCATAGTGCCGGACATTCACAAAAAATAAATAAATAAATCAGGCACACACAATGTGGCATTGTTTTGTCCTCACCTAATCATGGCCTGTGACATCATCTCCACACCTTGGGGTGCTGACATGTCTTTAGGAGCAGGATCAGAGTCGAAGATTACCTGAGCACACGGGTTGATCCACATCTGGGGAGCAGAGAACAGAACACACAAATTCTTACTCTTTACCAAAAACAATAGGGCTAGACAACAACAGCTAAACATATCCAGATTAGAACAGATAAAGGAACCAATGACTGCCCAGAAACAAAGACCATGAGAATAATTCAGACAGGAAGCCAAGACCAATACAATGGTACTGTATGTCCTGTTGAGCGTCATGGGTGCTCACCTTGAAGTCAGGGAACACAGGCATCACCTCCACAGGAGTGACTCTGGGTTTACTGTAGTGCTGAGCAATCTGGGGGAAGAGGATGAACACCACGTGTGACGTACAGATGTAGGATCTTAATTTGATCACTTTTGTTGCTGAGAATTTTCCTTCACCGCAGGAAATTCTGATGAGCTTCGCAATTTACTTAAATCCACTGAAAAACCACACTAACACAGTTATATTAACAGTATCCCACTTTTCATGTCACCTCATTTTGACCAGCTAATAGCCTAACCACCGATAAAGAAACATTATGGACTAAACATTAAAATGATGTTGCTGCAGGATTATTTTGCCTGCGACAATATAGGTACAATTAAGATCCAACAGCTGTCCAATAACTTTGATGGAATGAAAGAGGATATTGCAATCGTCATATTAGAAGGAGCATACAAAGAACGGTGTGATCTCTGTGTAGCTGGACATTGATGGTTACTGTAAGATCTATTTAGACTGAATATAGCACAGTAAATTGTGCATAGCCAAACAAGGGGCACTCTCACCGGTTTCTGTGCATCCTCAAAGGTCTTTTCAATTGCAGCAATCTGGCTGTCCCTATCCTTGTATATTTCCTCCTCTGTGAACTGCTGTTTGACAGACACACCGATCCTAAGGACAGAACACATAGGTCATAGAAGGAGTGGGACAAACAGAAAACACTACAAGATGGGAAGTGTGTACACTGAATGTGATGGTTAGCTAGCCTGTTAGGTCACACTCACTTGACTTCCACTTTCTCATTGGAGACACCATATCTGTTGAACTCTGTAGAGATGTACTCAGTCTTTCTCATCCACGGGACCACCTTGGCGTGCTGCTGAGATCTACAGGAAGACAAACAAGACTCATAGCACAGACCCCAAGTCATTAAGATTTTCATTGAATTTTATCACAAAGAGACTGTATTGACTGGTACACAGTCTGTATCCAAACCTTTTCGAGCTGGATGGAGCTGTGATGTCTTCCTCCAATAACT
This sequence comes from Oncorhynchus kisutch, assembly GCF_002021735.2. Taxonomy (NCBI): domain Eukaryota; kingdom Metazoa; phylum Chordata; class Actinopteri; order Salmoniformes; family Salmonidae; genus Oncorhynchus; species Oncorhynchus kisutch. The sequence continues at coordinate 27,259,592 of NC_034191.2, forward strand.
TCTCATCAGCTGGATCAAGAAGAACTAGAAAAATAAGGATGAGACGATTCTAAATCAATACTACACAAGCTTCAAGTAACTACCACAAAAATATATTGACTATTTGGTATAACAACATGTGTTTGTCATTCAGAAACATACTGCTGGGGTCGACGCGGTAGGTGTCTGGGTTAATGAGGTCGATGGTGACGCCAAGGTCAGGCTCAGTAAGCAGTTCATGTTTGTGTTGCTTCTCTAACGACGTAGCCTTGTACTGGACAAACCTGTCAACACCAGACAGGGCAACGTCAGAGTCAGCTACAGTGGCAGTAAGGTATTTATGGGAGAAGGCTTAGAAAATAAAAGCTGCACACTGTGGTTACAACAACTATACATTTAATAGACATTAACATCTTGACTGACCTTTATGGTAGAAGGAACAAGGGTTTTTACCTGTGCTGGTCAAATGGATATGTGATGAATTTGGGATCAAATGGGATGTCAGGCAGGCTGTTGCAGTACTTTACCCGACAGACCACTCCAGACCTGGGAGATTGGTTGGGACAAACACGGAGTCACACATTTCAAAAGTGTACAAAGAACAAGTAGCCATCAAAAGCATATTCTATCAAGCATAGATGCCTCAGAACCCAAACTGATAACTACCTAATGGTCATATGGGTTTTGATCTGGCCATGATATCCCCAGCCCTCCACACCCTTTGTATTTAAAACACACAATAGCTTGAGCTCTAACTGAATCACTCTTGTTTTAACATGGAAAACAAACTGCATGCATACCTCTCTGGAACAGTTCTGTGTGATGAACTCCTAGGCAAGTAGAGAGAAAAACAAGTGTTGTTAGCTACACACTCAGCTGATAGATTGAAGAAAATGAAAAATAGCACAGCACAGCCCCCCCCCCCCCCCCCCATTTTGACTTATGTTAACTTATCACGGGACAATCAAAACATATGTAAACTATGATGATTGCTAACCAGCCATGTCGTCATTAGCTAGGTTAGCTAACGTTATCTAGTTGCGAAAGAAAATACATAGGAGAGGATATTTACCTGTGACCGTCTGAGTCTCGCTGTGCTTGTGTCTGGATAGTTGGAGCCATGATATTAAAATAATGACCACGATTGGAAGAACAGTTTCTTAGAAATTCAGATAACCGTTCAAGTCACTCCTTACTAAAACACTTTATCTGAAAGAAAGAGAAACTCCGTTGATTACTTAGCTAGCTACTTACTCCAAAGTACTCAGAGCTTTCGCTTTTTTTGCTTTTCTGTCCTGGCTGGATGCACCTTACAACTAGCAGGACCCCTGATATTTTCATGGGTAGCTTTCGAGCTGCCTGAATATAATTACGTCGCAGATATACGGTCAGTCTTTGCTATATCTCGTGTGTGGATTTGTGGCCGGCAGTGGAACCACAGATAGAACAAAGAGACAGACATTTCACCAGATATATAAATGTGAAGCATCCGGTTAGCTGCATATGTATGACCATATTAGAGACACATATTTTCTTCAGATTACAGACCCACAAAGAATTTGAAAACAAATCCAATTTTGATAAAATCCCATATGTATTGGGTGAAAAACCACAGTGTGCAATCACAACAGCAACATTGGTGACCTGTTGCCACAAGAAAAGGACAACCAGTGAAGAACAAACACTGTTGTAAATATAACCTTGTTTATTTATTTTTGTACTTCAACTATTTGCACATCATTACAACATTTAAATGTCTTTATTATTTAGGAACTTTTGTAAGTGTAATGTTTACAGTCTTTTTTTATTTATTGTTTATTATCTCTTTCACTTGCTCTGGCAATGTAAACATGTTTCCCATGCCAATACAGCCCTTAAATTGAATTGAAATTGGAAGACCAGTGGCCGGTAGTTGGAGATGGAACGAGATGGATTTCGGCCGACATTTACTCATCAGTGAAACATTTGATCTCAATACAGTTTTTTGTTACAAACAGAGTGAACTAAGTTTGGTAGACTTCATCCTTTGACAGTTTTTTAAAAAGGCCTCGTTTAGCAGGGGTGCAAAGGCGAATTGTTTGTGCACACGCGCACTTCAGAGTAGACGTTCCCCAAAGAAATATGCAAATATTTGCTAGAATGCGCCAATAGGATCTCGCTAACTCGTTCTTGGCTCTGCCCACCTCATTGCTTTTTCTGCCCACTATGGCTCATTTGTTCTCATTTGAAACAACGGGCTGTGGTGCATCTTGGTTAACTCACAAAAATCTTTGGTGGTACCATGAACTGCCCCGTATCAATTTATACGATTCTACGTTGGAAAGCAAGATACTAAAATAACACATCACTACCCTCTACTGTATTGGAATATAACATTGAGAAATTATATACCGACCATCAATCTGCAGCAAATCTGAAACTGTTTGAAATAGTAGTACAACAAGCTTGGAAAATGTCTTCAGATGCAAACAAATAAAACCAAATGTACCATTGGTGTCACTGCCCAGTTTAACCCAACATGCCACTTTCCTAAAGAAGAAGAAGTCAACATTACAAAGACAAGACTTGTGTTAGGCTATGACTGACATTACAGAAGGATGATCTTCAATGAAGACAATTTAAAAGTTATGAACAGGTACAAGTCAAAATGTGGAATTCATCTAAGGTTTGTAATCATTTTCCACATTTGCTAGATGAGCATTCATGACATTATTAGTGTGGTGTGAGCTTTACAACAGCAACAAAAAAACAGAAAAGCTACAAAAAAGCTACATTCAACATTTTAGTTTGAGCGCAAATGACAAAATACTGATGAGTGCATATTATATTATCGTCATGTTGGAAGATTTCCAAGAGTAAAGTTTTTAATTGAATATGTGTATCATGTCAATAATGTTGTTAGTGTTTTACATAGCAAAACAATCCAGTGACACTGTCATGTAAGTGCCCAGACTGAAGCAGATTATGTATAGACACAGATGTGAAAACAAATCAACTAAAATGTGTACAACCATGATAATGTGCAAGTCTGCCAAAATCCACAAAAATGACATTGACTATGGACTAAACCTCATGTAAAAATATTTTTTCAAAGCATCTGCCAAGTGTTTTTCCACAATGTTTAACCTATATCACATATTAACACAGACAATGGAAATAGAACATATGTATGATGGTTCATGCTTTGGTGGGGAACACTTAGCTGCCACACTATGCATCTATTCCACAGTTACGGCAGGATCCCCTCCCTGGTTCTTCTTGCCAAGCTGGGTGTCTCTGCCCATATCCAACAACAATCCAACTGCATTCAATGCAGTTTCTTCATGTTGACAATGACCATGCGGTAAATCTAGGAGGGAACCAGGAGCAGGGAGCTAGAAAAAGACTACTGATTCTCATTATTTTATAGGAGCGTCTCAAACATACAGCTCCCATCCTTTTATATCAGGAGAGAACAATCCATTATGTGCTGTTCCTCATATGCTTTCGCTGTCTCAGGTCTGCATCTGTCCAGAGGGATCCACTCTGTGGAAAGGGGACAATGGAGACTTCCTTAATGAAAGTGTCAAGAACTCAACAGGATCATGCCCATTCTCTTTGTCAGTATCGGTAAACATATTCTTGCAACGTGCTACATGGTAATAACTATTAATAACAGTATAGTTTTCCATTTCAGATACAAGTTATAGTACTGCATTTCATCTGATCACACCCATGAACAGACAGAAATCAATATTAGGATTCACCTGCTCAACATGTATAGCATTTGGCCGGGGTCATCTGCAAATACCCTGTAGTAACAGAATGAGAAAGGAAGGTCTGTTTGATACTTCATCTGGATATTTGTAAGACGATTAAGAATCAGCAAGTTGCTTGTGTGTAAAATATGATTAGGTACGCATACCCATCTCCCCAGTGATAAAATGCCTGGTCCTGGTAGAAGATGCATAGGAACAGCCACACGCTTATGGTCTCCACCCAGAAGATTACGAAAATGAACCATAGTGAGGAGACTAGCAGCTCACACACCATCCTGGGGCTTCTACAATGAGAAATAACAGAGAGGGGAGTTAAACCATAAGGGAACATAACACTACAGTCCTCTACAGACCAATAGAGAAGGTGCAACATGACTACAGCTAGTCCTAAAGAAAGATAACAATATTAAACAAAATACATTTTAGATATTTATTGCAAACAGGGTTTGGGTTTTGGTTGAAAGCAAGGACATTTCAGGGATTATCAACACTAGTATTCAAGCCCAAACCAAACAAGCAGAATGTTGGTCTTTGCCAACTAACAGATGCCCGAGCTAAGTATGGATGAAAGTTGATCAGCCGTGTTCAGTGAGGGGGTAACTAGCTGATCGCTAACTCTCAATCTGGTGACATGTATCATAACCAGCTAACAAGAAATATTGGAAATAAAGTATCTTACCTTTTAATCGTGATGGGAGCAGATTTAACGGTATCCAAGTCCGTGAATATCAGTGACATTCATGGAGGCAAGCTGTTTAGCTAAACTTGTTTGTTATAGCTAGCTAGCTATTCACAATGCCACAGCTAGCTAGCAATTAGCACCAGCTGACTGGGAGTGTTTTGTATTGTTGGCTAGCTAGAACAGCTAGCTAGCTTGCTTAATAACTAATTTGAGATTTTAATATGGTTTCACTTGATCAAATATAACATTGTATAATTATTTAGCCAGATAACATGCATGCTTTCGTTGTTCAAGGACAGTTTTGCCTGCATGCTCCAGCAAATGTTACCAGTGAGTTGAGTTTCCGGGAGTCAGAATCCGCAATTACTGCACAGAATTTGGGGAGCAAAGATTTGATCAACAAGCACTAGTCTGGGTACCAGTCTTAAACTATCATTCCACTCCTCGCCACTCCGTGTCATATGTGTGTAACGTTAGCGATTTCAGTGCCAATAGAAATTGTATTTTAATTTGATAATTTTGTATTTGTATTAGGGTATTGCATTTTCATTTAATATTTTAGAATTTGTAATGCACAGATTGAATATTTGAATTCATAAATGTAACTTGTATTTGAAAAAAAATAACCAGCAAGGATAGCCTACTCATTAATAGAGCGTGGTTTTCGAACCACCTCAGTCACATTTCACACCCCTTTGATCTCATATTCAGAGATTATGGCACCATTATAAAGTGGGTGGTTCGAGCCCTGAATGCTGAATGGCTGACAGCCGTGGTATATTAGACCGTATACCATGAGTATGACAAAACATTTATTTTTACTGCTCTGATTACGTTGATAACCAGTTTATACTAGCAATAAGGCACCTTGCGGGTTTGTGATATATGGCCAATTTATCACGGCTAAGGGCTGTGTCAGGCACTCTGCACTGCGTCGGGCTTAAGAACAGCCCTTAGCCGTGGTATATTGGCCATATACCACACCCCTCATGCCTTATTGCTTACATATAACTGACTGGGTTCGAAATCAGGCCTACAGCACAACAAAAACACTATGTGGCAAACAGAAGCAGAAGGATCTGTGCACCCCATTTAATGAGAGTGCAACAGAGGTGGTTTGGAGATCTATGCATGTGATGAGCAACCTAGCCTGAGATCTGGAAACATTGTGTTAGTTTAACTCTGGTTTGAATGTCTATGGTTTGACTGATGGGGTTCTAATTTAGATCTCCTCTGCACCAGACAATGCAACTTTTCAGGTCTCAGAGTTACTCAATCATATGATCTTGGCTTTAGCTCAACAGGCTAACACAGTGTTAATCCAGTCAGTCACATGTTAACCTTATAATGAATACCCTTGCTGAAAGACCTGAAACTAACAACATCTAACAAACTAACACATGTCAAAGGCCTTTTTGAATAGCACAATGGGTTGAAATGCCTCAAAAGGGCAGTCACGTGTTTATGAGGCAAAGGTCCTGAGTTCGAGTCTCCATACGAGCTGAATCAGGGGGAAACGCTACTCGTTAAGCAAGCAGTGTGTCATCCTTTACATTAACTTATCTCTATAGGCTTTAGCTAAGTGGGCTAACACAGTCTTGTGCCATGCAGGAGACCTGGTTTGAACCCAGTTAGCCACAAGAGCAAGATTAAATAGGGAGTGGAAAGGCTGTCCGTAGAAGGGCTATGACAGCTAGGGCTATTCAACTATATTCTTATCGGGGCCAAAGTGCTTTTTTTTTACACTCCTAACACACCCTGTGATCATCATAGAGGGGAACAGAAGGCACATTCATGTTCCAGAGTTGTAGCTTTCAGGAATGGGGTTATACCAGGGTTCAAATGCTAGAGACAAATTCATAGGAAGAATAGAGATTCAAGATGCCACATTGGCTTCAAAAACCACCAGAAGCTTCTGATTCTGTAAAAACTACACTTAAAAAAATATATATATATATTTATTATGCTCCAAATTCAAACAACAGGACACAAGTTATATACTAAAATGACTTTATTACAGCTGATTTCTGTTCAATATTCCTCTGCCAGCACAATAGTAATTATAATACAAACAAAATAGTACATTTGATCCTAGTTTTTATTCTTCTGTTTTATGAATCTTTTTACACATTTCCACTCACTTTTTTGTATTTTTTGTTGGTGAAAATGTATGTATAATCTTCATAATCTTTCAGACATTCAATAACAGGTTCCACAATCTATACATTTTAATACAGGTTATATAAGAGTTGTAGTGGTAATGTTGTGCCAAGGAAGAATACTGACATCCTCATAGAAATGGACCCTCTGTTTTCATAAGTAGCCTGTCACCATCTTTTCAAGCCTCTACATTGGCCATCTGACCAGAACGGCTCATATCATGCGATTTCTAAACATTTCATGCCATCAGCCCAAGCCAAGGGTAATGTTCGGTAACTCTTGAGATGAAACAATGCAGTGGTGTTTGGGCTTGGCAGCTCTGGTATGGCACAGTGTTTGACCAGAGGGAGGACCTCCATTTTTCTTTAGCTTGTTTCTCACTCAGTATCCCATACTTTCAGTCAGTAGGACAAAAGTTGACAACATCAATGTTAAATGATAATTGAAAACATTATTCAGGTTGGTGGAGAAGCCTTGTAAATTATTAAAACAAATATGAATAAAAGTATCTAGGTAGTCTCACAATTGGGGGGGGGGAATTATTAACAAAATGGTGTGACGGGTTGGCAATCAATCTCGTATGAGATTAAGTTTCATTGGCGTTTAGTGCTTTCCGGGATCGTTGGGACGTCCCTACCCACACATTTTTTCCATTTTAAAATATCAACTTCAATGGGGAGGAACGAGGATCACAGATAGCAAGGACCTTTCATTGGCCTGACATGAACCATTGGCCCGAAAAAGCTGTTGACCTGAACAAGGGCTAGGTCTCAATAATCAGAAATACCACTCCTTTTTCTCCCCTGGCCACTATTCATAAAAGACTTGTTGGGTATAAGCATTACACTGGTAAATTAACCTATTGAGGCTTTTGACCTCTGTGGTTACAAATGAAAGGAAACAAGAGGTGGAAGGTTTTGGAGAGTATTGGGACACACTCCCATGTACTGTACCATAATGAGACCCATGATTGCTTTTTGGAAAGGACAGTTGGATATGATCCAGAGGCAGATATGGGAGAATTGTAATGGGGGATTAGAGTCTGCAACCATTTAAAACAAACTTCTCCTACGTCTCAAAAAATAAACAAAACTTCCCAGCATCTTTGTGCCCCTGAAATCAAACATGTTTTTGCTGCACAACTGCAGGATCACATTCAACAAGAACAAACAGAATAGTTAATAATCTGGTGGATGTGACTGTAGAAAGGGTGGAATAGGAGAAAACATAGAGGTATCAAAACTCACTGCAATGAAAGGCTTCATGAGGGGGCAATGACTAACAAAGTGTGTGACAGTAAAGGAAAATGACAGTGTAGGCTATGCATGCACAGGAAGCAGTAAGAGTCAGCGTACACACAACCAAGCTCACTTTTCATCAGTTACTTTTACAGACCCTCATACCAATCTCAACGTTGTTTAATATTTGGTTAGTGTCTGTCAAGTTAAATAATGTTAGTCTTACAGATTATTTGTTCTTTTCTTTGTCACAATGCAAGTTTAGTTTTAAAATGTTTAATCTCTTAAATTGTATATATACACACAATATGAACATTTCACCCCACTTTAATGAAAAGACGATACATTTCCTAAGATATCTGCATCTCTAGGACTTTTTAAGCCTCGTGGCCTTTTCAATATATATATGTTTTGAAAGTGTTTTAGATTTCCAGATAGAGATAGTTACCCTCATAATAAATGCAGACTTGGTGTGTGAGGGAATGCAGGTTGAGAAAAGAGGGGAACCAAAATGGCATAAACTCACCCCTGAAAAAAAAACAGTTAGGGGAAAATACCAAAAAGTGGAGAACATGTTCATGGATAGAACCCACTGTAGGTGTCAAAGTAAATAACTACATAAGTGCTTTGCCACCTTTAAAGATGGAATCTGCATTAGGGGAAACTGTGCCACTGCCCGCCCCAGCACCTTTGTTATTGTTTTGTGGACAAAACTAATGAGAGGCGCGTTGAGCAGTGTGGCAAAAAAATTATTGCACGGTGCAATGATGTCTGGGGGGGGTTCGTTTTTTTGCAGTAACTTTCTTGTTGTAATATCCCAAATGGACATGGCAGTGTCACCATCAAGGTTTCCAGCTTTAACCACTTTTTAACCACTCACCAACATAAGTGTAGATTGATCATTTAGTGTGAGTGTTATCTTTACATGATGAACACCAGTAACAGGTATATGAGCTTCATTCACCTGCCATTGTTACTTTTAGGGTGGTGAGATGAGCTCTTTTTTCCTGATTGCTGAGTTCTTAGTTTTGCTCAAGTTGTGGCCCATTATCATTTTTAACACTTTGACTGCCTAACATTAACCAGCTCCCACAAACATGTACTCCTTGCCAAGCCTGCTGTTATGGTCAAAAAGAGCCTTCACATAGAGATTAGATTGTTCCTTTTCAAACACATTCTGAAACCATGTTACTTTTTTTTCTACTTATGGAAGCTCTGCTCTACTGTGCCCACTGCTTTCATGTTAAACCTGGACTGGAAATTTTGTGCAAAAGGTGTTTTTCAACCAAGCATACAATAGAAGTCCTTTAACTAACCCCGTCACCATACTCTATAATCTGTTTTGTTCTTGTCCAACATGAATCCTCCACAGAGCCATAGAAATGTGTCTACATACTGGTAACTCACTTGCAATTAACCCCAGGCATTCAAATCCTGACTCTCTATCGGACTTTAAGGTCAACTATTAGCTAGACTTTTCAATTTCATAATACCAACACACTATATGCATCCCTCGGGTTGCTGTGCTTAAAATAAAGTCAAACTACCATCTGTTTTACTGTATACATTTTTTATACTGTATAAAGTGCTTTGACAAGGCAGCAGTATTTAAAGGCACTAAAATAAAATCAACTGATAAATGTCAGGGTTCTTAAAGGCATTACAGAGTCTTTGCTCTTGTATCTGACAATCATGTAGCCCAGCATGATTTATACTGATCCTCCTTCTCGGTCATTCAGCCAACTAAGATGGAACTCACAATCTGTCATCCTCCGCACAGCAGACACCCAGAACCAGCCCTCAAGTACCTGTATGCATGATATTATCACCTTCAGAACTTCTGTTCAACTGATCACTTCACAAACCTCCTGATATCGACATCCTTTTCAGAGGTACATGAGGACAGATGTTGGGATCCTCTCATCCTGAGGTACATCATTTTCATTGAACGATGCCAACATCTGTGCAAACTAAATGGAAACTAGTTTGAAGTGTAATAATTGAATCAATCTGAGCTGAACTAAAACATGCAGGTTTTACACTGAGAATAAATGATCAGTATCAGGGCATAGAAAGGCACCATCTTACTGAGCATTAACATACATATACACTTTTAGCTGTTAGCTAAGCCTTTTGTTTATTATGGCTCTGCCATGTCCCTCTGGTTTTGGCTGATGTAGTAATGCTATGAGAGACACCCACCCACTTGGAAACCCTAAACAGTAAAGATTTGGATCTACGGTAGGTGGGCTATTATGGCCTAAGGAACGGTTGACAATAAGTGAAGACTGCAGCCTAGTGGCCGGCATCACACAGTACAGTAGTACAGAACTGAGTTGAATATGGCCATAGTTGAAGCTATGGTCAGCCTGGCCCCTAACGTTGCATCCGAAACAGACAAATAAAACATTCATATTCTGCTTTAGTGTTCTTATTGGCAAATGGATGGATTAGCAGCTTAAACTCCCACAGGGAGGTGTAAAATAAAATGCAGATCACTAAATGCTGGCAAAATGCTCATTGATATAAAAAGGTTCACTGTCTGTTACTTCTTCTCCAATATATTAAATGTAAACACTGAGCTTTCAAATGGCAAGTGTAACTGAATTTCACAACAAAAATCCTACCTCAATGATATAACCTCTGCTAAAAAAACATATCTTGCTCTTACCAGCTGCAATTTCCCCCAAAATATTTTCTTTCTTAATATAAAAAACAGAAAAATAAGAACAGTTCAACATAATTTGACTAATTCTACAAAACCCTTAGATCCTTGTATGTGAAAACTAAAAAGAATCCTATCCACAACATTTCACCACATTCCTGCAACAGGGGTTGATAGTAACTAAGTTGTGAGATGTTTAATAACAACTGCCTGGCTTAAAATAGGTTTGGCTACAACAACAAAAGCTAGTTTCATGGAAGCTGACCATAATACAAGCCAACAACATTGTGTCCCAGTGTCCCTCACATCCTCAAACCTAAATGATCATTTCAAACCAACCTAAATGATCATTTCAAACCAACTTGAATTTGTTTCAGGTATTGTCAAGGAGCTCTATACGGTATCTGTGCAGTTCTTTAAATCTCTCCCTGTTAAAATATTTTCGAATGCAAAACATTCTTCTGATTTGGAAAGAGAAACAATCTCAGCTATTTAAAATAACCATAAAAACAGGCTGGCATAAGGAGAATAAAAAATATTTAAAAATCAAGTAACTGGATAGATGGGCCAATGTATTATCAAATTCGGAGCAGGGGAATTTCATGGGCTGTCTTAGCTTGCTGTGATTAATAGACACGACATTAAAAAATAAACGCAGTTAGCAGATGTCAAAAGGCTTTTTGACAGTGGTCTCAGTGGTGGAAGGGGGGCAGTGGCACATATATGTACATGAAAATGATTTCTAAGTGAGAGAACTGTAAAATAAAGAACGGAGGAAGTATTAAGTGTTGACACTGAATGGTTTCAATAGAAACAGAAGAACTGATCTGTATGTGTGCTAATAAACTGCTGTGTAGAGGGGGTGTGCCTCTTTCAGCCCTTTTGACCTGAGCAACATTTATTTCCACACGCATCCACATCTGTACACAGGACAGGAGAGGAACGAGGGATAGGAGAGAGGGGAGGTGGAGGTGTAGCAGAGCTCAGCCCATGCTGTCCCACTCTTCAGCGCCCTACTCTGACTCTGGTGCTGGGCTGGGAGTCTATGTGTAGGACAGGTGCGACCCATTGGATATCTGAGAGTTGACACTGGTGCTCCTGCTCATAGCCTGCTCACTGCGCCCCCCTGAGGCTGTCCTGCTCAGTGCCTGGGGGCTGTTCTGCACTCCTCCACTGCCTCTGGCCCCCAGGGGCCCTGCCGAGGGGTGGCCCCACGGCTGAGGACAACCGCCTCCCTGCATGCCTTGGCCCCAGGCTTGCTGCATGGGGGACCCTCCCTGACCAGAGTGGTAGTGGTGATGGCTGCCTTGGTGCCCTGACCCTCCACTGCCCCAGTGTAGCCCTTGAGAGGAGCCCCCAGAGTGGTGCTGTGTCTGGGGGTGGGCCCAGCTGCCTGGGGCCCCGGGGAAGCTGTGGCTAAAGGCCTCTGGGGAGAGGTTGGACAGCACCATGTTGTTGAAGCCTAGACGCATGCTCTCCGAGTCGAACGCTTCGATCTCCCTGGCCTGGCGCTCCAGCAGGCTACGGATCCTCTCCGAACGCTCATTCTGAAGGGCCAGCATCTCCTCCTCAATCTGAAGATACACACAGCTGCTCAGTACTATAATATGTTCATTTCAAAATAGCACTGGTTTATCAATAATAACAGCAAACTCTGGAGCTTGAAATTAAATAAAGCCCAAATGTCAATTGAGACTTTTTGCCACTGCATCCCAAATGGCACCCTACATCCCAAATGGCACACTGCATCCCAAATGGCACCCTACATCCCAAGTGGCACACTGCATCCCAAATGGCACCCTACATCCCAAGTGGCACACTGCATCCCAAATGGCACCCTACATCCCAAGTGGCACCCTATCCACTTAAAAGTGCCCTACATTTGACCACAGTGCACTATACAGGGAATAGGGTGCAAATTGAGATGCATCCCATGTTAAAAAAATATATATATATTCCCAGTATGGAAAATCAGACCTTCTGCTCCAGTAGGGCCCTCCGGAGGGACACTCTCTGCTCCAGGTCCTTCCGCTCACGGTCGTGCTGGGCGTCTGTCTGCATCTTGATCTTGCTCTGGTAGGCGTTGAGTAGCTCCAGCTCCTGCTGCAGCTGCATCCTCAGCACCTGGCACTGAGCCTCCTGAGCCTCATCCAAACGCAGCTAGAGACGAGAGGGGAGCCAGACAGGGGGTCAGTACAATGTTAAGGGATTTTGGCAATAAGGCCCTTTATCTACTTCAACAAAAAAAGGAGATCCACAAACTAGGAGCCCAGATGAAATAATTGAATAACCAATGTTTGGACAGACAAGCTGTCTTCCTCAGGGTATAATGAAAAACTGCAGGTCACTAGTTTATATAGTGTCAAAGGACAGATACAGGTGTCTAATCATGGCTGGGTGTGGCTTAATATCATTGGTTCATTTACAGATATAAATAGAACATATAAAAAACAAATGATAGTATACGATCATAGACAATTTGGCTACATAAGCCTACAAACATTTACAATGAACAGCAAAATCACAAGAATGTCTTCAGATCCTAGTCTACGCTGAGACCGAAGGGACCAAGGGTCTTTAAATTAAAGATTCAGGCAGCTTCTTGTTTTAACAATAAATCGTTGAGGTCACCCCCTCTCCTAGGGAGGGTGATGTGTTCAATGCCGATTTAACGTAGGGACAAAATCGAGTGGTTCACTTCCAAAAAGTGGGCCACAACTGGGTAGGTTGAGTTTTTGCAGGTGCTGACCTAACATAATCGTTTTGTGTGCTTTCGTCGTAAAGCCTTTTTGAAATCGGACACTGTGGCTGGATTTACAACAAGTTTATCTTTAAAATGGTGTAAAATACTTGTACGTTTGAGGAATTTTAATGAGGAGATTTCTGTTGTTTTGAATTTGGCACCCTGCAATTTCAAAAATGCCTATCATCAGTAGTCAGCTTTTTAGAAACTCATCCCCTCTCCTGCAGTGTTTTTAAAACCCCTGTGTGACTCACAGCCTGTGTGGAGAGCATCTCGTTGATAGAGTGGTCGTACTGCTCAGCCAGGATGGCCAGCTTGCGGGTCTGCTCCTCCTTTAGACGCTTCAGGACAGCCTTGTGGTCAGACTTTGGTGTGCTCTCCAGTAGGTGGTTTCTCAAGGCCTTGAACTGTCTGGTCTGGATCTTACATGTGTCTTGGAACTGTTTCTTAATCTGGAGCTCTTTGGACTGGGACAGAGGGAGGAGGAAGAGAGGACAAAGAACAGTGAGGGGTCAGGTCTGGAGCTCTTTGGACTGGGATAGAGGAGGGAGGAAGAGAGGACAACAGAACAGTGAGGGGTCAGGTCTGGAGCTCTTTGGACTGGGATAGAGAACGAGAGGACAAACAGAACAGTGAGGGTCAGGTCTGGAACTCTTTGGATTGGGACAGAGGAGGGAGGTCAAACAGAACAGTGAGGGGTCAGGTCCCTACATTAAGGCCATTAACGGTAACACAAAGCAACAACGGTTTATGGGAATTGTGTGTGTTGGTATGTGTGTGTTCACCTTGAGGCTCTTGGGCTGCTGTCGGACTTCCATGACGTGTTTGCGTCGGAGCTCTCTCTCCCTCCTCTTGTTGTACTCCTGCTGGTTGGTGAGTTCTGTCTGGTGCTGCAGGCGGATCAGCTCAGCCCTCATCTTCTGGATGGTGTTGACCTGGCGGAACTCCAGCTCCTGCATGGACTCATGGTGCCGCAGCAGCATGGCATGCTCCAGGTCCTTCTGCGTCTGACGCTTATTCAGCTCCTACACACAGACGGACAGGCAGGGAGGAACAACCATACAGGTTAGGAGAAAACTGCATTCTTTAAGAGAAAGGGCAGTATGACAACCAGAGAATGAGGTCACACAGGGTAAAGGTATGTTTAAAAAACATATGGAATTAGGAAAATGAGCAGAACCCACGGCTGAGCCATGGTTACAAAACGAAGCCCGAGAACAGGAAAGGGGGCCCTGTTTGAGGAGAGTGAGAGAGAAACAAGAGACTGTATGAACGAGGAGAGCTGAGTGATTACGGCTGACCTCTCTCACTAGGTCCTGCTCCACGTTATGGCGAGCGATGAGGATCCTCCTCTTGAAGCGTCGACACTCCAGCTCCAGGTAGTGTCTCTGTCTCCTCAGCAGGTTGGCCTCCTCCTCAGCCTGGAAGTGCTGGAAGTTCTCCTTCTGCTTGGACAGCCACTCCTGTTTCTCCTTCTTAGGGGTCGACTGGTTCTCATTCAACTCCTGGGGGAAGAACAAGGACAGAGATTAAAAGGGGAAATCTGCAGTTACTACATCCATTTTTAGGCTTCTAAATGAATGATATAAACCCATTCATTCTCGAACATTATAACTTATAAAAGCCTCATGAGCTTAGTTCAACTGTTGTACCCCATCAAAAGCCAAAATATAAGCTTTTTACCAATGTTTGTAAACAAAGTAAATGTAATAACCTCAAAACTGTATAACCTCAAAACAGGCTTAAAATTATAATTTTGATATCATGGATGCTCACTCCTTGCATCCATAGCTCCGTCTATGAATTTGAGTGTGGTTACACTTTCTCCAGCCCCATCCCTCAACCTTTAACCAGATCAGTGGCGGGTAGTATGCTTTGTTATCGTTTCAACTGCAGATTGGCACTTTAAGAAATTGTAAATATGAGCTTGCTGTCCATATTTGCACATTTTCTGTAAAGGTTTGTCTTTCTGTGAGTCTGTCTGACATGCTGAGAGGATCATGTTGGCAAACATTTGTGCGTGTCATGTGTTTTTTCTTCAAATGATATAGCAATGTTTGATGCCTTGTATACTGTGCATAAAATGTGACCATTCATCTGTATGACCGCGTGTGATTCTCTACCTCTTTAAGCTGCTCCTTGCGGAGTTTGTACTCTCGTTTCTGGGACTCTAGGAAGCTGTTGAGCTCTTTCTTCTGCTGGCTCTGGATGTGCTGCTGGAACTTCTTCTCATCATTAGTAAAGGTCTTTGCCTGCAGATACACAAAATCAACATTTGAAAACGCCTCCAAAACTTCATTTAAAACAATAACTTTTAACAGTGACCTAGGGAACAGCAGTAGAATCTAGACAGAGTATGAATGATGGAGTAAGTATGGAGTACGTGAGAAAACGACCGTACATCTTTCTCCATGGCGGCCTGGTGCTTCTTAATGAGTTTCTCCATCTCCTGGGCAAAGCTGTTCCTCTGGTTCTCCAGCTCTTTGTCCAGACGGAGCCGGTGTTCGTCCATCTCAGCCTTCACCTTGTTCTCCAGGGCCATCAGCTGCTTCTGGTGCTGCCTCCTCATCCTCTTATAGCCTGACATCTGCTCTCTCAGCTCACTGTCCTGCTCGTGCTCCTTCATCTGACGGGTCACCTGGGGGAAACATAGGGCTTATCATAGAACTCTGGACTCAGCTTATACTCTCCTACAAGAGCAGACACTTAAAGGCCCAATGCAACTGTTTTTTTCTCAATATCAAATCATTTCTGGGTAACAATTAAGTACCTGTTTTAAATAAAAAATGCTCAATAAAAACCAAAACCTTTTTAGCAAAGAGCAATTTATCAAGCAAAATGTAGCTAGGACTGTCTGGGAGTGTTCTTCTCTTTTTGTTATTTCACCTTTATTTAACCAGGTAGGCCAGTTGAGAACAAGTTCTCATTTACAACTGCTACCTGGCCAAGATAAAACAAAGCAGGTCGACAAAAACAACACAGAGTTACACGTGGGATAAACAAACGTACAGTCAAAAACACAATAGAATCTATATACAGTGTGTGCAAATGTAGTAAGATTAGGCAGGTAAGGCAATAAAAAGGCCATAGGGGTGAAATAATTACAATTTAGCATTAACACTGGAGTGATAGATGTGCAGATGACGATGCGCAAGTAGAGATACTGGAATACAAAAAATACAAAAAATAACAATATGGGGATACGGTAGTTGGGTGGGCTATTTACAGATGGGCTGTGTACAAGTGCAGTGATCAATAATGTGCTCTGACAGCTGATGCTTAAAGTTAGTAAGGGAGATATAAGACTTCAGCTTCAGTGATTTTGGCAATTCGTTCCAGTCATTGGCAGCAGGGAACTGGAAAGAAAGGCGGCCAAAGGGGGTGTTGGCTTTGGGGATGACCAGTGACATATACCTGCTGGAGCGCGTGCTACGGGCGGGTGTTGCTATGGTGACCAGTGAGCTGAGATAAGGCGGGGCTTTACCTAGCAAAGACTTATAGATGACTTGGAGCCAGTGGGTCTGGCGACGAATATGTAGAGAGGGCCAGCCAATGAGAGCATACAGGTCGCAGTGGTGGGTAGTATAAAGGGCTTTGGTGACAAAACGGATGGCACTGTGATAGACTACATCCAATTTGCTGAGTAGAATGTTGGAGGCTATTTTGTAAATTACATCGCCAAAGTCAAGGATCGGTAGGATAGTCAGTTTTACGAGGTTATGTTTGGCAGCATGAGTGAAGGAGGCTTTGTTGCGAAATAGGAAGCCGATTCTAGATTTAATTTTGAATTGGAGATACTTAATGTGAATCTGGAAGGAGTGTTCACAGTCTCACCAGACACCTAGGTATTTATAATTGTCCACATATTCTAAGGCAGCGATCGGTTGAAAAGCATGAATTTAGTTTTACTAGCATTTAAGAGCAGTTGGAGGCCACGGAAGGAGTGTTGTATGGCATTGAAGCTCGTTTGGAGGTTTGTTAACACAGTGTCCAAAGAAGGGCCAGATGTATTCAGAATGGATCAGAGAATCACCAGCAGCAAGAGCAACATCATTGATATATACAGAGAAAAGAGTCGCCCCCATAGAGACTGCCAGAGGTACGGACAACAGGCCCTCCCTCCCTATTTGACACCCTGAGTGGGTCTGAGTGGGGGGTGGGAAACTGAATACTAGCTGTTAATGGCAGAGGTTTGAAACTCTCTTTCTTATTGGTCCATTAACTAATTTACCGACTGGTTATGTCACCAGGCAGGCCAAAACTCCATCCCACCAAAACAGGCTGACATTTCTGGCAGTCTTTTCATACAGCTAAAAGGGCATTATAATCATTATCCCAATTTCACAGTATTATTCCAACCTCAGTTTGGAAATGTATATAAAACACTGAAAAATCACGTTATTGACTGCACTTTAAGGGTCAATTTTAAATCATGTTAACTACATTGTATTTCTATGGCTCGATGTGCTCTTACAAGGGAGGCTGTGCGTATTGTGGCAAAGTGCTCGCGGTTGCGGTGGTGTTTTGGC
This sequence comes from Oncorhynchus kisutch, assembly GCF_002021735.2. Lineage (NCBI taxonomy): Eukaryota > Metazoa > Chordata > Actinopteri > Salmoniformes > Salmonidae > Oncorhynchus > Oncorhynchus kisutch. The sequence continues at coordinate 27,277,346 of NC_034191.2, forward strand.
CGTGGAGTGTGAGCAGGGGGAGACTGGGGCTCAGTGAGCGGCCGGCTGTTAGGTTCCGACTCTTCACGATAAGTCGTCTCCTCCTCCTGAGGAAACAAATACAACGCAGTATTTCAACAGCAGAAAAAAATGCTTCAAAATCATCTGTGAAAGGCACTAGGAAACACTATAATCACTATGTTGTGTATTTCAATATAATTAAGGCAGTGTACAGTTATTCTGCGGGTCCAGCTCCAAGATCATCTCTACCCACCGGTTTGAGGTGAATGACGGAGCTGTTGGACATGACTGTGTGGTCTCCCTCCATCATGTCCAGTTCGCTCTTGTCATCTCCGGCGTCGGTCAGGCTGTTGACAGAGCTGCTCTGGGAGCTGGCGCTGATCGACATACTGGGGATAGACTGGTTACTGCCAACGCTGCTCACTGTGCCTGTCCTGCCACTCTGCTCCGGTTCCTGGGGACAACGCCATAACAACAGCAAGACACAGGTGAGTGAAATACTTTTTGAATCACAGTGTGTCAACTATAGCAGGTTATGAGCAGAGGATAAACAGGAACAACTGAATGTTGAGAGAACCAGGCCTCCCCACCAGGCCTGGTTCTGGGGGTGCATTTAGAGTGCAGACAAACTACTATTAAACTATTTCCTTGTTTAAAACACAACTAAATCTGCTTCAAGCCTATATGTTGTATTAGTAGGTAATGATTTAATGTGTGGTGGTCTATTTTTTTAAACTTCTTGCTGAATGTTGTTATGTGTGCTGTTTTCTACCTCATGTACATTGAGTTTGGGAAATGCGCATTTACAAATGAAATATTATCATTATTATTTCTAGCCTACTTAGGGTGTTTTCAAAGACTACAATGGTTCTGGTATAAACCATGCTAATCTCAAACTAAGATCCACAGGAGAGCAGAGCCAGATTGGGCGACTGACCTCCTCGTCTCCGTCCTGTGCCTCGGCTGCAGGGCCGTTGTGAGCCTCCTGGAAGAGGATCTTCTTCATCTTGCGGTACTGCAGGTTGTCCAGCTCCCGCACTGCAACCTTGGTCCTCAGGATCAGGTCCATCAGGACAGAGTCGGGCCGTTCCCGCTGCACAAACGCATGCTGAGAAAGAGAGGGAGGCAGAGGGGCCAATCATTTTCTTTTGAGTTGAGGGTGGTTTGATTCACGTTCATTTACTTATTTAACATTCACTCAAAATCAAGTCAACAGAGCCAGCTAGACATGTATCTATACATTTTGGCACTGGTAGATCATCATATATAAGATATCTGAGAGATCTTACCTTTAACAGTACCTCCGAGTTGGGCCTGTCTTGGGGGAATTTCTGAAGGCAAGAATCTACAAAGTTTCGGAAGTAATCCGTCCTGAATTGAGAGACGGGGACAAGAAGGAAGAGTTAGTTTCGTTCCCACCATGACACACTTTAAAAGTGGACAAATGCCTTCTCCTAAATAATAAGTCAACTCTGATGAAGCTACATGACGTACCATTCACTTGACTGCAGTGTGGGGCTTTCATTCTGCGCTATGTGATATAAGGCACTCATCGCATTCATATTGAACAGTGGAGGTTTTCTCTCAGCTAGAAACAAAGAGATTAGAGAAAACAATAGCTTACCAAGATCCACTAACAGTAAAACATAACAAGGAGGAATACAGATACATGTCATATTAAAGTAATAGGAAGACAGACAAAAGATTTACAGTGTCTTCGGAAAGTATTCAGACCCCTTGACATTTTCAACATTTTGTTATGTTACAGCCTTATTCTAAAATGTATTCAATTGTTTTTTCCCCCTCATCAATCTACACACAATACCCCATAATGACAAAGCAAAAACAGGTTTTTAGAAATGTTTGCTAACTTATTAAAAATTAAAAACTGAAATATAACATTTACATAAGTATTCAGACCCTTTACTCAGTACTTCGTTGAAGCACCTTTGGCAGTGATTACAGCATCAAGTCTTCTTGGGTATGACGCTACAAGCTTGGCACACCTGTATTGTGCGGCAGGGTAGCCTAGTGGTTAGAGCATTGGACTAGTAACCGAAAGGTTGCAAGTTCGAATCCCCGAGCTGACAAGGTACAAATCTGTCGTTCTGTCCCACTGTTCCTAGGCCATTATTGAAAATAAGAATTTGTTCTTAACTGACTTGCCTAGTTAAATAAAGGTAAAATTAAAAATTGGGGAGATTCTTGCATACTTCTCTGCAGATCCTCTCAAGCTCTGTCAGGTTGGATGGGGAGCGTTGCTACACTCTCTCCAGAGATGTTTGATCGGGTTAAAGTCAAGGATATTCAGACTTGTCCTGAAGCCAATCTTGCGTTGTATTGGCTGTGTGCTTAGGGTTGTTGTCCTGTTGGAAGGTGAACCGTCGCCCCAGCCTGAGGTCCTGAGCGCTCTGGAGCAGGTTGTCATCAAGGATCTCTCTGTACTTTGCTCCATTCATCTTTCCCTCGATCCTGACTAGTCTCCCAGTACTGAAAAACATCCCCACAGCATGATACTGCCAAGTTTCCTCCAGACGTGACGCTTGGCCAAAGAGGCCAAAGAGTTCAATATGTGTTTCATCAGAGAGTTTTTAGGTGCCTTTTGGCAAACTCCAAGGGGACTATCATGTGCCTTTTACTGAGGAATGCCTTCCTTCTGGCCACTCTACCATAAAGGCCTGATTGGTGGAATGCTTCAGAGATGGTTGTCCTTCTAGAAGTTTCTCCCATCTCCACAGAGGAACTCTAGAGCTCTATCAGAGAGACCATTGGGTTCTTGGTTACCTCCTGACCAAGGCCCTTCTCCCCTGATTGCTCAGTTTGGCCAGCTCTAAGAAGAGTCTTGGTGGTTACAAACTTCCATTTAAGAATGACTTAAGCCACAGTGTTCTTGGGGACCTTCAATGCTGCAGAAATGTTTTGACACTCTTTCCCAGATCTGTTCCTCGACATATCTCTACGGACAATTCCTGGCTTGGTTTTTGCTCTGACATGCACTGTGAACTGTGGGACCTTATATAGACAGGTGTGTGCCTTTCAAAATAATGTCCAATCAATTGAATTTACCACGGGTAGACTCCAATCAAGTGATCAATGGAAACAGGATGCACCTGAGCCCAATTGAGTCTCATCGCAAAGGGTCTGAATAATTATGTAAATAAAAGGTATGTTTTATTTTTAATACATTTGAAAACATTTCTAATAACTAATAATTTAGAATAAGGCTGTAACGAAACAAAATGTGGAAAAAGTCAAGGGGTCTGAATACTTTCTGAAGGCTCTGTATTATTCAAACCAGTATGAAGAAGAAAAACAAATAGTCTACATTCTTCTCTGGCCAGATATTGGTTTAAGATATGGAATGAATGAAGGAGAGCATTAAAACAACAGGAGATCTAGTCTAGAGTTGAGTACATGGACGAGAGAGTTTACCTAATTCAATGCAGGTTATTCCCAGAGACCAGATGTCGATCTTCCCATCGTACTGACCTTCGTCCATAGCCAGGATTACCTCTGGGGCCATCCTGAGGAAACATCCCAATTTTAATGACTGGTACACTGCTTTTGATTTGATGGAAAATATTGAATGAGACTGTAGATGGCGCCCCATTTCTAAATTCTTCCCCATATTTCAAACACCATCTATTCTTTCTCGTACATTGGGATTTTGAAACTCACCAATATGGCGTCCCCACAAAAGAGTTGGCTGGCGAGACAATGGAGGCAGAACCAAAATCTGCAAGTTTCACCTGGCCAGGCTCTGTCAGCAAGACGTTCCCTGCCTTGATATCTCTGTCAGACAGACAGAGGAGAGAGATGATGTCCTTACATCTTTGTTCCACTGGCACAGGCACACTCCCTCCCTTAGGGCACAAAGAAGTCAGTCTAGCACGTCCACACATACAGGTATGAGGAGGACTCACCGGTGAATCATGTTGTGGGAATGAAGGTAAGCCAGCCCCTGTAGAGCACCGTGGGTAATCGCTGCTATTTCCATTTCTTGTAAGGGTTTCTTGTGAACTACAGAGGATGTAGAGAGAGAGAGAATGAAAGTGCTGTAAATCATGGGGAAAACCACAAAGAAGAACTAGTCTTATAATCTCAAAACTGCCATCTTACCTTCCAGGACATCTGACGCAGAGCCTAGACAGTACTCCATCACCAGCTACAGAGACAGAAAGAGAGAGTGTTATACTGGGCTAAATAATGTACAGTTTCAGAGTATTCACCACGTTGTCATAGCATTATTTTCCATTCAGATAACACTCTTACCCAGGCAGTGTGCTCTCGCAGATAGCATCCTTTATACTCTATGCTGTTTGGGTGCTGTATTCTCTGCAGAAACTTCACCTCCTTGATTATGTCTTGCCATTTCTGTAAGGTAAAAGAGTGGAACAATTACATCATGTGTGCATAACAAGCTTTAAAAGGACCAATCTCCCAGCATCTTGTCTTGGTCAAACGCTGAGGGATGAGCCTGGAGAAATGGAACCACTCAAATGTATAGACTGACCATCCACGATATCACAATTATAGTTTTAAGCGTGTTGAGGCTATACAGTGTTTGCTTACATTTACAATGTTTACATATACTGGAGTAAAACAACCTTGTATTTTGGGTTCCGATGGGATAATACTGTTGAACTAAGCTCATATGGCATTTATTTATTTTTTATGTATTTATTATAAGTTATATTAGTTATATACTTCAAGAATCAAGTATATCATTCATGAATAAGTCCAAAAATGGATGTAGCAACTGCAGATTGCTACGGACAGAGATGCAGGCTGGAACTATGTGTTCTACATGGAACATTAGTTACATCCCTTTGAGTTCCACTCTACTTCTTTGGGTTAATGAATTACCCGATCCAGTCACTTTGCCAGATTCAAATCTGATTATCAACTGTTTTTAGACTGAACCCTAGGGAATAGGCCACTGAATGGCAGTTCCACTACTTTAAGCAAATACGCTTATCTCCAGCAAGATGTTTTCATTCAAAACTGCTGAGTAACACAACAAATCCCTTTGGAGACCAAACCTTACAAAAACTGTAGGTCTAATGCTCGAACCCACTGAGGACAGGATCTTGAAGGATTAGGCCTTGTTAGAATACATGCTAATGAGCCTTTTCACAGTAAACCAATATTGAGACAGCAAACAACTTCAGCAACAGGCCTCTACTGTGTCAACTCATTGAAGTTGGGTAACCTTTATAACATGAAGCAATTGTTTCCTGGAGAACACGTTTCATCACGCCACTGATTAAATCAATTATCATGGGATTAATAGATAATATTGTTTGTCCACTGTGCTGACATTGTCACACAATTATCTGATTTACATATTTTTCAGAGAAAAAAAATATATATTTGCAATTGAGTGAGAGATGCTTACTAACAAAACTAGAATTATGAAAGGTAATTGGTGTAACATCAATGGCATTTGATGCACAATCTGTCTCTTACCTCGTTGGATTGTTTTCCACTGTAAGACATCTTCTTGATGGCCACCACCTCAGTGGTCCGCACATCTCGTGCCTGAAGAAAAACAAAAAGTCAACACCTTGCCCTATACCGTAAACAGTTCTGAATGGAAGTCCAGCTCTGTTACTGAGCACAGAGTGGTCAGTACCCACAGAGTGGTCAGTACTCACAAAATAGACGGCACCGAAGCTGCCATGTCCAATCTCTCGCAGGTCTGAGAACAGTTTCTCGGGGTCCTCCTTGAAGAAGAGCTCAGCAACGTCGGGGTCCTTCAGGCTCCCCGCCCGACTGGTGTTGGGCATGCTGAGGGGGGGACGTGCCAGTGCTGCCACCGCCGCGGCCAGGGATTATCTGGATATGCGACAGCGACGCGACAGCCCCCACCGACAGCTCATCTGCAGGACAGCGGCCTCATATGTGTACACACCTTGGGGATGGAGAGGAGAGAGTGAGAACTAGCACAATAGCACTTAGCAAGCACATGAATCATATATATATATATATATATATTTTACATCTTAGTCATTTAGCAGACGCACTTATTTAGAGTGATTTCCAGTAGTGAGTGCTTACATTTGTCATACTTTTTTGTACTGCTGACCCGTAGGAATCAAACCCACAACCCTGGCATTGCAAGCGCCATGCTCTACTAACTGAGCCACATGGGACCCAAAATCAATCAAGTTCTGATATTGAGGGGTGAATGGTGAAATTGATTCTCCAAGGACATAGAAGATACAACAGCCTGGACAGGGAGAGTGAACATGACTTCTAATGTGATTATCTAACGGTGAAAAGTCTACATGGGGGATGGGGCATCCATGAACTCGGAATACGCCTCCTTTCAACACTTTCCTGCAAAGTCAGGTTAGGGCCATGGTGCCATTATAACTAAAGAGGCACTGCTCTTGTTGACGATAAAAATCTGCGTGATGATGTAGTGTTCACAAAATGTACTTTATCGCTTAAGTTTTCCTGTACCAAATATGAATAGAAAGTTAAAAAATAAAAATTAAAGATTTAACCTTTATTTAATTAACCAGGAAAAGCCCATTGACACCGAGAGACTCTTTTTAAGGTAGACCTGGCCAAGAAGGCAGCAACAATCAATACATTACATCATTTACCCTGCTAGGTAAAGTCCCCCCTTATCTCAGCTCGCTGGTCACCATAGCATCTCCCACCTGTAGCACACGCTCCAGCAGGTATAACTCTCTAGTCACCCCCAAAACCAATTCTTTCTTTGGCCGCCTCTCCTTCCAGTTCTCTGCTGCCAATGACTGGAACGAACTACAAAAATCTCTGAAACTGGAAACACTTATCTCCCTCACTAGCTTTAAGCACCAACTGTCAGAGCAGCTCACAGATTACTGCACCTGTACATAGCCCACCTATAATTTAGCCCAAACAACTACCTCTTTCCCAACTGTATTTAATTTTTATTTATTTATTTATTTTGCTCCTTTGCACCCCATTATTTTTTTATTTCTACTTTGCACATTCTTCCATTGCAAAACTACCATTCCAGTATTTTACTTGCTATATTGTATTTACTTTGCCATCATGGCCTTTTTTGCCTTTACCTCCCTTCTCACCTCATTTGCTCACATTGTATATAGACTTGTTTATACTGCATTATTGACTGTATGTTTGTTTTTACTCCATGTGTAACTCTGTGTCGTTTTATCTGTCGAACTGCTTTGCTTTATCTTGGCCAGGTCGCAATTGTAAATGAGAACTTGTTCTCAACTTGCCTACCTGGTTAAATAAAGGTAAAATAAATAAATTAATTAAAAATTAAAACATACAACAATACAACATGATCCAGCCTAATAAAAAGCATTTACACTCCTCAGTAACAGAGTCTCGCATTAATATTTTAAATGAATTCAGTGGCACTAACATATCTAGATGAAGCATGGATTGTAGATTATTCCATGCCTCTGGTGCACAAGAAGAGAAGGCAGTCTTGCCTAATACTGTAAATGTCCTGGGGACTTTAAGTAGCAACCACCTAGCAGACTGGGTATGGTAACTGCTGGTGGTGAAGGAGACCAGACTAAAGAGGTAAAGAGGGAATTTACCCAATACAATACAAATGTATCTTTCTGGGCATATAAAGGGAGGTCCAACCTAAAATTTGGTACAAGGTGCAATGGTGGGTAAGTGACTTGGCATTTGTAATAAAGCGCAAAGATGCATGATAAACAGAGTCCGGTCTCTGTAAGACAGACAAGGCTGCATGATAAACAGAGTCCGGTCTCTGTAAGACAGACAAGGCTGCATGATAAACAGAGTCCGGTCTCTGTAAGACAGACAAGGCTGCATGATAAACAGAGTCCGGTCTCTGTAAGACAGACAAGGCTGCATGATAAACAGAGTCCGGTCTCTGTAAGACAGAGGAGGCTGCATGATAAACAGAGTCCGGTCTCTGTAAGACAGACAAGGCTGCATGATAAACAGAGTCCGGTCTCTGTAAGACAGAGGAGGCTGCATGATAAACAGAGTCCGGTCTCTGTAAGACAGGGGAGGCTGCATGCAAAAACAACAAGTCACCATAATCAATTACAGAGAGAAAAGTGGCCTGAACAAGCTTCTTTCTAGCCATAAGCGGGAAGCGAGCCTTAATACAAAAATAAAACCCAATTTCAATTTAAGCTTTGTCACAAGATTATCCACATGAACTTTAAAGAACAACTTGTCATCCAACCAAATACCTAGGTATTTGCAGGATGACACTTTTTCAACGGATAAGCCACCAGATGTGACCATGGTAACCTTCTCTGTCCGAGTTCTAGCTCTGGTAAAGGTCATGAATTTAGTTTTTTGTACATTCAAGACCAGTTTGAGACCATAAAGGGAGGCCTGCGTTGATTGAAAAGCAGTCTGGAGCTCTTCAACAGCCTGAACCATGACTGTATCTGAATATATGACTATCATCTGCATATATGCTGGTTGCATCCCATTTCCCAAATCATTAATAAAAATGAATGAGAACAACACTGGAGCTAAAATGGAACCCTGGGGCACACCTTTATTAATCTCAAGAAAGCTAGACTTGTGATTGTCAGTATATACACATTGTGTTCTGTCAGAATGATAATTCCTAAACCAATTTACTGCCCCTTCACTGAGACCAATGTTTCTGAGTCTAGCTAGCAACAATTCATGGTCAACTGAATCAAAGGCCTTTGATGAATCCACAAACAGAGCAGCACAATGTTGCTTTTTATCAAGTGCATTAATGATATAGTTTGCCACGGCCATAGCTGCAGCTGTGGTGCTGTGCCCCGATCTAAAGCCAGACTGAACCTCACTCAGTATGTTACTTTCAATTAACATTTTTTTTTTTTACTGAGTTCACTAGGGATTCATAGACTTTGGCTAGGATAGGCAGTTTGGAGGACGATAGTTATTAGCATCTGAGGAATCTCCACCCTTTAGCAGTGGGAGGACATGAGCTGATTTCCAAATGATGGGTATGGAATTGGTCAAGAGACTCAAATTGAAAATGTGGGCCACAGGTTCAGTAATAATACCAGCTGCTATCTTTAAGAGGTAGGAGTCCAGGTTGTCTGGATGTGCAGACTTTTTAGTGTCTATTGCCTTTACTGCTTTAGAAACCTCAGTATAAGAAAAAGGGTCAAAGTTAAAATGGTTCACATGAGGGCCTATATCATAGTTGACTGTAACTGAGCTTACATTAGAGGCCTGGGTACCATCGTTATTAAAAAACCCTACAATATCGGCTTGTTCTTTCATTTCATTAGAATGGTCAGGAAGGTCAGAGGATACATTAGAACCTGACACTGATTTGATTAGCTTCCAGAACATGGTAGGGTTGTTTAGATTCTCTGTGACTGCATTTAAATAGTAATCTGATTTGGACTTCCTGATCAATCCTGTGCATTTGTTTCTTAGTGCTCTGAAGGAGACCCAGTCAACAGCATTTGTATGTCTAGCTTGAGCCCAAGAGATATTTCTCTTTCTAATTAATTCTGCCAAGTTATCTGAAAACCAGGGAGTGTCCCTTCTACTGATTCTACATTTCTTCACAGGGGCATGCTTATCACAAATCAACACACATTTCATATAAACATATTCCCAGGCAGTGTCAACATCAGGAATCAGACTTACTCTGTCAATATTATGGTACAGATCACGTAAGAGTGCTTGCTCATCAAACTGTCTAAAATGTATTTTAAAAATATAACAGGGTTTGGCTTTGGTCATTTTTGCACTTCTAACACAAGCAATTGCACAGTGAACACTGACATTGAAAATAGGCCATCATTGAAAATAAGAATTTGTTCTTAACTGACTTGCCTAGTTAAAGAATGGTTAAAAACAACAACAAAAAGTAGGGCGAGTCCACATGTTTTTCTACTTGCACACACACACACACACACACACACATATCCTAACCATGGACAGCCACATCATATTTAGCTTACGTTGATTGGACTAAATCGTTTTTGGTATATTTAATTGTCACTGTATTAGACGAAGCATAGGTGATTTGATGATGTTGAAATGTTGAAGTTGAAATGGTTCTGGAATAGTGTTTTCTTTGCGACTTGCGGCAACTCTTAGTGGTCCAAAAATGTTGGAAACATTAACTTCCTTGACAATGCTGTAGGTCATGTAACTGTCTGTTACTGTACATGCAATATGCATTGTGGACTTCACTGGACAGAGGTTACTATCCGGTTTTGTGATAAAACAAAGGTGTGGTTGAATTTACTCTGCCACTGGTTATAGAGCAAACAACGCAATTATCACAACACATAGGTTGTAATATGACTTTTGGGGGGTGATATGACTTTTTGGGGGGTGATTTTACCCACGCACTGTTACGATCTGTAGCCTAATAAACTGCATGCTTTCCCGAGTCGTAGTGGGAGGCCCACACACCATATCATCGTGTGACTCCAAGTTTACTTGGATATGATGGTTAATATATCAATATTTGTGCATAAAAGGCGTTTCCACCGCCATTTCTCGCATAATCAATTTTACCAACACAAACCGATCCCACCATGTCGAAAGAACAAATTATCCGTCTGCATATGTAAAATTGTACTGAAACTTCCAGTTTCCTTGACAGCTATCGTAAAAAAAAAAATTTATACAGTATGACTTTACTCGCATAAAAACTATGATGGAAACATGGTTAATGTCATTCTTTTTCTCCTTACTTTGTTCCCACCAGAACAGCAAGGTATCATGCTGAGTATGAGGTAGAGGAAGTGCAGAGTGGCAGACCACACCCGAAGTAGAGTAGAACCAAGACACGCGGAAACAAGAGTTGTGTGCAGTGTGTCTCAAGGGTTTCATCATGTGTAAGAATTCAGTTGTGTCATTAATGGTTTGAAGAAGAAAAAACACCAGTGCTGTGCTGTCAACTTTTTCACTCAGTCCAGTGCTCTCTCCCTCGGATATGATGCACGCCACGGACTAGAGGTCAACCGATTATGATTTTTCAAGCCGATACCGATTATTGGAGGACCACAAAAGCCACAAAAAAACACAAAAAAAGACGATTGTTTTATTTATTTGTAATAATGACAATTACAACCATACTGAATGAACACTTATTTTAACTTAATATAATACATCAATAAAATCAATTTCGCCTCAAATAAATAATGAAACATGTTCAATTTGGTTTAAATAATGCAAAAACAAAGTGTTGGAGAAGGAAGTAAAAGTGCAATATGTGCCATGTAAAAAAGCTAACGTTTAAGTTCCTTGCTCAGAACATGAGAACATTATGTTAAAAGGAACCACCAGCTTTCATGAGTCTTCAATATTCCCAGGTAAGAAGTTTTAGGTTGTAGTTATTATAGGAATTATAGGACTATTTCTCTTAATACGATTTGTATTTCATATACCTTGACCATTGGATGTTCTTATAGGCACTTTAGTATTGCCAGTGTAACAGTATAGCTTTCGTCCCTCTCCTCGCTCTTACCTGGGCTCGAACCAGGAACACATCGACAACAGCCACCCTCGAAGCAGCGTTACCCATCGCTCCACAAAAGCTGCGGCCCTTGCAGAGCATGGGGAACAACTGCTCCAAGTCTCAGAGTGAGTGACGTCACCGATGTAACCGCTATTAACGCGCACCCCGCTAACTAGCTAGCCATTTCACATCGGTTACACCAGCCTAATCTCGGGAGTCGATAGGCTTGAAGTCATAAACAGCGCAATGCTTGAAGCATTGCGAAGAGCTGCTGGTAAACACACAAAAGTGCTGTTTGAATGAATGCTTACGAGCCTGCTGGTGCCTACCACCGCTCAGACTGCTCTATCAAATCATAGACTTAATTATAACATAATAACACACAGAAATACGAGCCTTCAGTCATTAAAATGGTCGAATCCGGAAACTATCATTTAGAAAACAAAACGTTTATTCTTTCAGTGAAATACGGAACTGTTACGTATTTTATCTAACGGATGGCAGCCCTAAGTCTAAATATTGCTGTTACATTGTACAACCTTCAATGTTATGTCATAATTACGGAATATTCTGGCAAATTAATTACGTTTGTTAGGCCTTTGTTAGGAATAAATAGACTTCACAAGGTTCGCAATGAGCCAGGTGGCCCAAACTGCTGCATATACCCTGACTGCTGCATATACCCTGACTGCTGCATATACCCTGACTGCTGCATATACCCTGACTGCTGCATATAGCCAGACTGCTGCATATACCCAAACTGCTGCATATAGCCAAACTGCTGCATATAGCCAAACTGCTGCATATACCCTGACTGCTGCATATACCCTGACTGCTGCATATACCCTGACTGCTGCATATAGCCAAACTGCTGCATATACCCAAACTGCTGCATATAGCCAAACTGCTGCATATACCCAAACTGCTGCATATACCCAAACTGCTGCATATAGCCAAACTGCTGCATATAGCCAAACTGCTGCATATACCCTGACTGCTGCATATACCCTGACTGCTGCATATACCCTGACTGCTGCATATACCCTGACTGCTGCATATACCCTGACTGCTGCATATAGCCAGACTGCTGCATATACCCAAACTGCTGCATATAGCCAAACTGCTGCATATACCCTGACTGCTGCATATACCCTGACTGCTGCATATACCCTGACTGCTGCATATACCCTGACTGCTGCATATAGCCAAACTGCTGCATATAGCCAAACTGCTGCATATACCCAAACTGCTGCATATAGCCAAACTGCTGCATATACCCAAACTGCTGCATATACCCTGACTGCTGCATATACCCTGACTGCTGCATATACCCTGACTGCTGCATATACCCTGACTGCTGCATATACCCTGACTGCTGCATATACCCTGACTGCTGCATATACCCTGACTGCTGCATATACCCAAACTGCTGCATATACCCTGACTGCTGCATATACCCTGACTGCTGCATATACCCTGACTGCTGCATATACCGCTTGCCGGAACGCAAGAGAAGTGACACAATTTCCCTAGTTATAAGAAATTAATGTTAGCAGGCAATATTAACTAGATATGATTTTAAAGAAAGGCATTGATGTTTATAATTAGGTACATTGGTGCAACGACGGTGCTTTTTTTGCAAATGTGCTTGTTAATTCATCACCTGTTTGTCGAAGTAGGCTGTGATTCAATGAGAAATTAACAGGCACCGCATCGATTATATGCGACGCAGGACACGCTAGATAAACGAGTAATATCATCAACCATGTGTAGTTAACTAGTGATTATGTTAAGATTGATTGTTTTTTGTAAGATAAGTTTAATGCTAGCTAGCAACTTACCTTGGAAACTTGCTGCCCTCGCATAACAGGTAGTCAGCCTGCCACGCAGGCTCCTCGTGGAGTGCCATGTAAGGCCGGTGGTTAGAGCATTGGACTAGTAACCAGAAGGTTGCAAAAACAAATCCCCGAGCTGACAAGGTAAAAATCTGTCGTTCTGCCCCTGAACAAAGCAGTTAACCCACCGTTCCTAGGCCGTCATTGAAAATAAGAATGTGTTCTTAACTGACTTGCCTAGTTCCAATAAAGGTGTCAAACATATACAGTGGGGCAAAAAAGTATTTAGTCAGCCACCAATTGTGCAAGTTCTCCCACTTAAAAAGACGAGAGAGGCCTGTAATTTTCATCATAGGTACACTTCAACTATGACAGACAAAATTAGAAGAAAAAATCTAGAAAAATCACTTTGTAGGATTTTTTATGAATTTATTTGCACAAAAAAAATTCTGCAAATCGGTGTCCAAAAATACCAATTACTGATTGTTATGAAAACTTGAAATCGGCCCTAATTAATCGGCCATTCCGATTAATCGGTCGACCTCTACCACGGACTGCTTTAGGCAGACAATTAGAAAGAAACTAGTATGCCCATTACTCTAGGATCACGGCCCTCTGAGCGTCCCTGGATGTCACAGGAGAGCCTAATAATAGGAGCAAGGGATGGGCACACTGGCCAGTGATGTAAGGTTGAGCTCTGGAGAGTGGCCAGTTATAGCTCTCGGTCCATTCTGGCGAACGAAGTAGGAAGAGATCACAGTCTCCTGTTTCCATAGAAACAGCAACTACTGTAAGAAAGCCAGTGTGCTGTGTCCAGGCTGATAGACAGTGACTCTCCGCCTCTCCCCCAACACCGTCTTGCTCCACTATTTTGGTATGCACACAGACAAAGAAAATAGCACTGCAGCTGATAACCTCACACAAAGAAAACCCAACATTACAACACAGTAGATAACTAAGGAAAAGATGATGCACCATACCATCCATACAATAAAACTAGCTAGTTGTTAGACCTGTACAGGTCAATACAGACACACTTCCTCAGTCAATTGACTCAAATACATATTTAAGGGGTATTTTCAATTCTCAAATAAAAAAGATGAACTGTTTTTTACTAGGCCTAATCTAACATTGCCTGAGGAAGACCAACATGTGGTAGTAACATAGCCACTCCTCGACAACATCAGAAAATTGACTAGTGCCTAATTATTTTTTGGGGGGGTAATACCAAAATATTTTCACCAGTAACCCAACATGTCACTGTCTGTATGCCTCAATAAACATTTATGTCATTTATTGCTGGCTCTTAAACATTATGTAATTATTGATAGCTAGCTAGTTATCTGAAGAAAGTTGACAGTGCCCAGCCAGCTCAGATGATCAGCTGCACAGACACACTGAGCAACACTCTCCCTCTCTGACGCCAGAGTCACAAGACTGTTCCTCTCCCTCTCGGCCTGGGAGGAACAGCACAGCCAGACCCCAGTCTCTCAGGCAGACATCTTTTGTCCCGCAACACTGGACGACTCACTCACTACCCTGCTGCACAGACACAGCCACAGCCCTGAAATAAAGTCTCATTAACGGCATGCGACTGTGGCTCTTTATTGCCATCATTGTTTATGAATGAGCCTTGTTGTTGTAGCCTCTCTCTCATGATGGTGACGTTTTGAACAGCAGGAGGCACGTGAGAGTAGTGACAGCGATGGTAACTGATACCTTTAATGAAACACTTCGGCGTGCTACTGACACCACACACACACACACAGGCAGCAAGAATGCAGCCGGACAGGACAACAAAGCTGGAGGGATGGAATTCCCTCTCTCTGCATGCTGTCACTGCACTGCATTTCCTGTTTGCTCAGCTATAGGCACTGCTGGGACTTTTTCGGGCATTAAGACTCTTCTATCATAGCTTATACAGGCCTAGCAACGGTTTTGCTTTGGAGCTCTTATAGGGGAAAACAACTGTATTGTATTATCTGTGTAAGTGTAATGTAGTCTGTGATAGGCTAATCAATCATCTCAGGTATTGACAATGCAAAGGTGTGGATAAAAACATAGGCCCTCCTTATTGTCCATCCATGGGGCCTATGTGCGTCTCTCTCTGCATTACGCATTATACCGTTTTTGAAGTGAATTGAAACGCAATTCATGAATTTATAAATTGTCACAGTAGAAAACCATTAGCAATATTCAATTTACTTCCTGAATTGAAAACTAAATTGACCTGACCCCTTTGTTTTAATGATTATGTAATAGACACCCATAAACAAATTAAATGAGTATGAACACATAGCCTACTCGTTTCAGTTCACAAGGTGAAGTAGCACCCATTTTATTTCATTTTCATTCATTTAATTTTCATTGACCAAAACACACACACAGCTGAAACAGGAAAATTACAATTATGAATCAATATGCCAGGAGGACATCCCATTTATCGTGCCTTCCATCATTTATGGAGCACTTTTAGGCCAACGTTAATGGCTTGGGGCATATGAATGTCACATAGCTAACAAATCCAATCATAGTCTAAACTACGGTAATAGCAGCTGGATGGTAATGCAAGCTGTTGCCAAATGCTGTCTTATTCTTAAAAAGAATAAATTGTAGGCTTATTCAAATGCATTTATAAGTGTTATGTTCATATTAATGATGAATAACGACTGGAACACCCCGCATTTGTAAACAAACCCCGTGTGGATCAAAGAAAGAGATAACATAAAAACAAAATAGACTATTGTTTACCATCTGATCTTTGAAACAGATGCAACATACACCTCATATGTACCCTAGTTAATGTGATAGTACAGTAGCAATAGTGTCACGTGACGAATCACGTTCAAGCCAAACTCATCATTGTGAAATGTCCCTTGACTACATAACCATATCGGTTGCCCGCTGGCAAGCTGCCTAACCAAGGCTAGTAGTGGCATAGCTAACACATAACAGTACCTAGCTAGCTATGGCCAGGACATCGCTCAAAGATCTTGACTCCCCAAAATCAAATCGACAAAACATTTACTACTGTACTAGACAAGGCAGTCAACTTGAGCTAGGTAGCCAGCTAGTTAGTTGGTTAGTTTACTAATGTCAACAAATTCGAAGTTACCGGTAGCTAGTTACCTACCCCGTTCGAGTAGTGTGGTCGATGTGAAATCATGCTACGGCTGGCTCAGCAGCCGAGAACTTGAGGTAGCTAACTTGATGTTACTAGCTAGCCATGGAAGCCAACTTAGTATCTTATGTGGTGTGCAAGCAATACATGGTGATATGACAAGTGTTGTAGGTATTAGTACATTTTTGGGCTTTGTTACAAGCATTTTTTAACATCGTACCATTTACATTTTAAGGCGTTAAAACATATGAGGCTATCTATTATTAGTTATTCCTAGCCAGTTTAAACTCACCCTTCCGACAGGCCTGGATGGTTTGAGCGGAGCAGATAATGTCGTGTGGTTCAACCAATTTTGGACAGGAAGAGTACTGGATTTGTTTTTTCCTGTATTATATTTTCCTTGCACTGATTTCTGATGTTTTTCGAAGTTGTCAACCGATTTGTAGCTTTAGATTGGCTGTGTAGTTGTCTAAAATCTCCACCCTTGGAGTAACTGGGGCCCAGATTGTCGATTCCCGTACTACAGGCAGATCCCAAAGATGGCGGCTGTGCGTTCCACCACCTCCCTCCGTGACAAATACGGCGGGGAAATGTGAGGGAAGCTCAGGGAACACCACGAAAACAACCAAACTGAAAGCGACCGCACCCTTGATACCGTCGGAAGAGTAGAGAGGCCTTTTCTTTGAGTGAGAGTAGAAGTATGTTCAATATTTCTCTGTGTTTATGTTGGGATTCTCTCCAGTCCTCTTTCAATTCAGCCAGTTCCGCCCTATCGCTGTAAACTCCCTCTGACCTATTCATATACAGTCATTGCTTTGATCGAAACGCATGGAGCAGCAAACCTACCAAAACCTCAAGGGGCGGTGACAATACAGTTACTGATCTGCAGACTAAATATTTTATTATGGACAAAATAAAATGGCATGACCATAGCACAACAACGAATTGTATCTATGGACACAGTTTTTTTTTTTTTACAACGTTTCCCCAACATTGCTCAGCATGATGTATCTTTAGAGAACCCAAGGAGATGCAAGAGGGCTTACTGCTGGTCCCCAATGTGATGCAATTGGAGTCATGATAAGGGCAAAAACCATGATGATGTGATTCGATTCAGGGATACATTTAGTAAACATGTCCATGAACATCACTGTAGTTGGGTTCAATTAGTACAATTTAGTTTCAGACACAGACAGATACAGATACATTATTGTAATATATAACAAATGATGCATATGGTAATAACTAGTCTATTATAGATTGAACATTTGTGAGTTCTACTGTTTTATGTTAACACCCCGAAGAAAAGGACAACAGCGGCCTCCCAAGTCGAACAGCGTTCTAAGGCACTGCATCGCAGTGCTTGAGGCGTCACTACAGACCCAGGTTGGATCCCAGGCCGTATCACAGCTGTCCGTGACCGGGAAACCCATGAGGTGACACAATTGGCCCAGGTTTATCCAAGTTAGGGAGGGTTTGGCCGGTTGTGATTTCCTTGTCTCGTCATGCTCTAACGACTCCTGCAAGCTGACTTCGGTTGCCAGTTGGACTGTGTTTCCTCCGACACATTGGTGCGGTTGGCTTCCGGGTTAAGCGAGCAGTGTGTCAAGAAGCAGTGTGGCTTGGCAGGGTCATGTTCAGAAGGATGCATGGCTCTCGACCTTCTCCCGAGTCTGTAGGGGAGTTTCAGCAATGGGACAAGACTGTAAGTACCAATTGAATATCACAAAATTGGGGAGAAAAGGGGGTAAAAGTACAAAAATATATATATAAACAAAAACGAAAACCGCCAACTTATTGTATCAGTGATATTAGCAGGACTAGTATGATCAGATGACAACAGATCTAGGGTTGTCATCTAGACTTTTTATTGGTTTGCTGCTCATGTGTAGGGCATATCATGTTTATGTGTCTGCAACAACTTATAATGAGTTATGATCATATGGCCATATTATAACCCATTATTTCATCCTTGTACATCAGCCTTCACAAATTAGGTTTGTGAAGTCAATGTATTGTACCATTTCACACAAAAACACCCTAGTGGAGTATTAGGGACTTGTGTAATAACACTGTAATCACACTAGATATTACATAGCAAATTAGTATGGAATTGCTTTGTAATTGCATTACAGGCTAATCCAGTTGATCCTACATTAAGAAACCTGTTGTCTTAGACTAATTCATGATTATTGTGACTGTGAAGCAGTGAAAAAAAGCTGCCGACAACTTTCTCTTCTAAACTACAGTGAACCAATTGGTGCTCCAGATAAGCAGCTTATGCTCTTGTTTGGCTCACAACCAGATGGCCAGCCCGACCAATAAGGCTCTTTCTCCAAGTGAACAGGAAGCCTTTCAATCCATGTCATGCATGGGAGATACAACAGTGCTGCACTGCTACAGCAGGTTTTAAGTCTGATGCAAAATTTTAAAAAGGTGATCATGAAGAATACAGTGCTGTATATCAAAGGTGCATCCAGATTAACACAGAGGATTTTGAAAGATAATTATATTAAATGTACCCTTTTACAAGAGGATATCATTTAGAATAGAGGCTGGGTGACAGGGCGCTAGATGTAGCCTATCTAAAGCTTTTCAAGTGTTCGCTAAGAAGAAGAAAAACTGTGACATAAAAAAAAAAACTCAGTAGTACTTTCCTGCCAAGAATTTCCTTCAAATCATATCTCTGCCCCTGCCGTATTAGGAGTGTGCCTTCCCTCATTTCTCCCACTCTGCTCTGAGGATGGGACATGTGAACTCATGAGATATTTTGCACAGCATTCCATAGGTAACCTGATAATGATGTTGTGACATAGCTAGAGAATGTGAAATGTTTCATCATTCTAACATCCACACTGATATCTATCCAAAATGTACATATCAGAACTATTGATCAAATAATCCAACAGTGTTAGACAAAATATATTCGCCCTTCGAGGTTATTGGTAAAATGACTGGACAATTTATCAAGAGACAGATAAAGCAGGACCTGAATCCACATTTACTTCATCAATGACAGCAGTCATTTTTTGCGAAGAACAGTAGATGGCACCAGCACCCCTATTTGACCAAAGCACATCGACACTGCACAAGAAGAAGTTCAAATGCGGAAGTGGACTACGTCATCAAAGTTGGCAGGCTGTTGCACGCTCGTGGCGAAAATGGTGTCTGGTGCAGAACAACAACAGGGCCATCGAGCTGGGGTTTATAAACAAAAAAACAAAGGACATAAACATGGAAAGCATCGGACTAAAGGAGAAATCGAACGGGAGAACAAGGGTAAGTTTGTGACGGATCTGTCGCTGGTTTTAACCATGGACATGCTGCTTCTGTGCTGCCGAACACGTGCTTTCAAGTTATGTTTCAGAAGAATCTTTAACTGTGGACACTATACTTTCATGTCATATTTTAAAATACCCGTGTAATGTCACTCATGTAACAGTTTAGCCTTCAAGCGTTGACACATGGTAGCTGATGAAATCAAACGACCATCGTCATTAGTTTGCGATATGAAAGTATTGCACATCACGTTACAATTCAGTAGGTAGACAGATGTGTCAAGACGAGTAATTTAACAGTTCCTGGTAGTGTCTGTCTAATCACATCAACAGGTCTGATGACCATTCTCCAAACTCTCCCCTTACATTAGCGGATTAAACTCCACTCGATGGTGAAGGACATTTCTGATCGAGTGGAACAGAAACCAGGCTTTATGGGATCTAGCTCCGAATTCATCGATTCATCCAATGTCTAAAAAAGTAACATTACCTAACGCCTACCCATGTTTGTTCTCTAGTTACCGTCTTTTTTATTTGCTGAAATCCATACATTTTCAATAAACGTTAATCAAATACTGTTTCCTTGTTGCCATCTTAGGGCAACAGCAATGAGCAAACAGTGGTTGAATTTGATTAACGTTTATTGAAAATGTATAGATTTCATCAAACAAAGACACAACTACAGAGGACAGACGTGGGTACACGCTAAGCAGTAAATCATTTACGTTTTTTGAAGTATTGACATTGGGCGAATCAATGTAGTCAGAGCTAGATTCCACAAATCCTGGTCTCTGGTGGTCATCAGATTCTTCCTTAACCGTGGAGTTTAGTCCACTACCCTTACATCAACAGTAATTCTCTGTTAGTGCACAGGTTGGTAGCCGAGCCCTTTCATTTATTTCCACCCGGATCTGTCCTTCACCTTTAAATTATGTCATCCCCAACAGGTAGAGTGTCGGTGACGGCTCTTACCAAGAAACAGAGGAAAGAGGCGAGAAAGATGGACAAAAGGCACAAAGCCAACCAGCTGCGGCGAAATAAGAAGGACCTGGTAAGATATTCTTGCATTTGACACAATGTCACCACAATGATATGAATCGGACAAGATAAAGGTAGACTCAGTGTTATGAAATTCCAATGCGCAGCACCACAGATATCCAGATGAATGTGATGCAAGACGTTGCATTCACGCAGAGTATCTGCGACAACGTGGTAGCTACAGGACCAAAACAGAGAAGTTTAAAATAGATGCGCTCTTAGTTGTTGTCGAAACGGCCCGATATTGCTATTACTTCATGCATCACTGAGTCTACCTTTAATGCTACGTGTTACTTCTGTCCTGTCCAGGTCCTGACAGAGAAGCGTCGTCTGGGCAGCAGGGATGGTCCACCCCATCTGGTGGCTGTGGTCGCCCTCCATGCAGGTGTGGATGCTGAGGCTGTGACCAGGTTGCTGCGGTGTGAGGGGGCTGGCGGGCTGGTGCGTGAGGAGAACAGTGTGTGTGGGGTCAGTGACAGCTTTGGCCTGGTCATGCCCCGCTTCAAACAGAGGTTCACCTTCCTCCGCCCAGACACAGGTAACTCACCGACTCGGATACTACAATGTGTTTGTGTTGTCAACACCAAAGTTCCATAGATGACAACCCAATACTGAATTATAGTTCATGTGAATGCTAGTTTAATCCATATCTGACTGTACTAAACATTTATAAGAGGTCATTCTGAGTAATTAACTTACATTTACATTGTAATAACTTAGCAGACACTCTTAACCCTAATTGCCCATGTAAGTTGCTTTGCATAAGTGCCTTACTCAAGGGCACATTGACATATTTTTCACCTAAATTGACTTGGGGATTCAAACCAGCGACCTTTCGGTTACTGGCCTATCGCTCTTAACACCGAGGCTACCTGCCACCATTCGATGCTGACACTAGTACTTATCCAATAGCATTACCTCTGTCCTCCCTCCCTCTCCCTTCTCTCTCTAGCTGACATGCACTCTCTACTGGATGTGGTGAAGGTAGCAGACAGTCTGGTGTTTGTGCTGGACTCTACAGAAGGCTGGGACAGCTATGGAGACCACTGCCTCTCCTGTCTCTTTTCACAGGGGCTACCAGCCCATGGTGAGCTTCCATACAAGCTATCCAAAAAATATACTCACAGTCCACTGGATTTTGTTCAACTTAACCTCTCCCCTTGCTGATTACCTAAATGTTTAGCAGATTACTTACTGTAGATATTATACTGATTATTTTACTCAATCAACTACCCCACCCATTTTCTCTGCATCCACTTTCATCTCTGTCCTATATAACCTCCACTTCCCTCTCCTGTCATCTCGGTCCTATATAACCTCCACTTCCCTCTCCTGTCGTCTCTGTCCTATATAACCTCCACTTCTCTCTCCTGTCGTCTCTGTCCTATATAACCTCCACTTCCCTCTCCTGTCATCTCTGTCCTATATAACCTCCACTTCTCTCTCCTGTCATCTGTCCTATATAACCTCCACTTCCCTCTCCTGTCATCTCTGTCCTATATAACCTCCACTTCCCTCTCCTGTCATCTCTGTCCTATATAACCTCCACTTCCCTCTCCTGTCATCTCTGTCCTATATAACCTCCACTTCTCTCTCCTGTCATCTCTGTCCTATATAACCTCCACTTCCCTCTCCTGTCATCTCTGTCCTATATAACCTCCACTTCTCTGTCCTATATAACCTCCACTTCTCTCTCCTGTCGTCTCTGTCCTATATAACCTCCACTTCTCTCTCCTGTCGTCTCTGTCCTATATAACCTCCACTTCTCTCTCCTGTCGTCTCTGTCCTATATAACCTCCACTTCTCTCTCCTGTCGTCTCTGTCCTATATAACCTCCACTTCTCTCTCCTGTCGTCTCTGTCCTATATAACCTCCACTTCTCTCTCCTGTCGTCTCTGTCCTATATAACCTCCACTTCTCTCTCCTGTCGTCTCTGTCCTATATAACCTCCACTTCTCTCTCCTGTCGTCTCTGTCCTATATAACCTCTACTTCTCTCTGCTGTCGTCTCTGTCCTATATAACCTCCACTTCTCTCTCCTGTCGTCTCTGTCCTATATAACCTCCACTTCTCTCTCCTGTCGTCTCTGTCCTATATAACCTCCACTTCTCTCTGCTGTCGTCTCTGTCCTATATAACCTCCACTTCTCTCTCCCCCAGCTCTGGTGTGTCAGGGTGTTTCAGATCTGGCAGTGAAGAAGCGTGTGGACTCACGGCGGGCACTGGCCAAGATATCCGAAATCCGCTTCCCTGGGGCGCGCCTCTTCCCCCTGGACTCAGACCAGGACGCCACACTGATGCTAAGACACCTGGGAGCACAGAGGCAGAGGAGGCTGGGCTTCCGCTCCCGTCGGCCTCACCTCCTGGCCCAGCAGGTCTCCTACACCCCCAACAGCTCTGAGGGGAGTGGGGGAGCCCCCACGGGCCTAGGGACCCTGCGTGTGTCTGGGTATGTCCGAGGCTGCCCTCTGCAGGTGGACAGGCTGGTGCACATCTCTGGATTTGGAGACTTCCTGCTCAGTCAGATCGATGCTCCCATAGACCCCCTTCCCCTCAACTCTATGACCCCTCGCCCTGCCAAGCCAGGGAAGAAAGGAGATGTAGACATGCAGGTGGGCCTCACAAAATCAAGTCACATTTATTTATAAAGTTCTTTTTACATCAGAAGATAACGCAAAGTGCTTATATAGAAACCCAGCCTAAAACCTCAAACAGCAAGCAATGCAGATGTAGAAGCATGGTGGCTAGGAAAAACTCCTTAGAAAGGCAGGAACCTAGGAAGAAACCTAGAGGAACCAGGCTCTGAGGGGTGGCCAGTCCTCGTCTGGCTGTACTGGGTAGAGAGGAACCAGGCTCTGAGGGGTGGCCAGTCCTCTTCTGGCTGTACTGGGTAGAGAGGAACCAGGCTCTGAGGGATGGCCAGTCTTCTTCTGGCTGTACTGGGTAGAGAGGAACCAGGCTCTGAGGGATGGCCAGTCTTCTTCTGGCTGTACTGGGTAGAGAGGAACCAGGCTCTGAGGGGTGGCCAGTCCTCTTCTGGCTGTACTGGGTAGAGGGGAACCAGGCTCTGAGGGGTGGCCAGTCCTCTTCTGGCTGTACTGGGTAGAGAGGAACCAGGCTCTGAGGGATGGCCAGTCTTCTTCTGGCTGTACTGGGTAGAGAGGAACCAGGCTCTGAGGGATGGCCAGTCTTCTTCTGGCTGTACTGGGTAGAGAGGAACCAGGCTCTGAGGGATGGCCAGTCTTCTTCTGGCTGTACTGGGTAGAGAGGAACCAGGCTCTGAGGGGTGGCCAGTCCTCTTCTGGCTGTACTGGGTAGAGAGGAACCAGGCTCTGAGGGGTGGCCAGTCCTCTTCTGGCTGTACTGGGTAGAGAGGAACCAGGCTCTGAGGGGTGGCCAGTCCTCTTCTGGCTGTACTGGGTAGAGAGGAACCAGGCTCTGAGGGGTGGCCAGTCCTCTTCTGGCTGTGCCTGGTGGAGATTATAAGAGTACATGGCCATTTAGGCTAGATTGATCTTCAAGATGTTCAAACGTTCATAGATGACCAGCAGGGTCAAATAATAATCACAGTGGTTATAGAGGGTGCAACAGGTCAGCACCTCAGAAGTAAATGTCAGTTGGCTTTTCATAGCCAAGCATTCAGAGGTCGAGGCTGCAGGTGTGGTAGAAAGAGAGTGGTAAAACAGCAGGTCCTGGACAACGTAGCACATCCGGTGAACAGGTCAGGGTTCCAAAGGCGGAAGAGTTGAAACTGGAGCAGCAGCACCTGGGGTACAGGGACAGCCAGGAGTCATCAGGCCAGGTAGGCCCGAGGCATTGGAGGGGGGAGAGAATTAGAGGGAGCACACTTAAATTCACACGGTATACCAGATATAACAGACTGACTCTAGCCCCCCGGCACATAGACTATTACTGCATAGATAATGGAGGCTGATGCGTGGATTCTTTGGACACTGTGGCCCTGTCTGACGATATACCCAGACAGGGCCAACCAGGCAGGATATAACCACACCCACTTATCCAAAGCAAATCCCCCACACCACTAGAGGGATGTCAACAGACCACCTGCTGTTTTCCACTCTGAGACAAGGCTGAGTATAGCCCACAAAGATCTCCTCCGCAAGAACGTGAGGGGGTGCGAAACCGGACAGGAAGATCACGTCAGTGACTCAGCCCACTCAAGTGACACACCCCTCCTAGGGATGGCATATAAGAGCACTAGTAAGCCCCTGTAATAGGGTTAGAGACAGAGAATCCCAGTGGAGAGAGGGGAACCGTCCAGGCAGAGACAGCAGGGGCGGTTCGTTGCTCCAGTGCCTTTCCCTCACACTCCAGACTACACTTAATCATAGGACCTACTGAAGAGATGAGCCTTCAGTAAGGAAGTAAGGGTTGAGTCTGTGTCTCTCACATGGATAGGCAGACCATTCCATAAAAATGGAGCTCTATAGGCTAAAGCCCTGCCTCCAGCTGTTTGCTTAGAAATTCTAGGGACAATACGGAGGCCTGCGTCTTGTGACTGTAGCGTATGTGTAGGTATGTACGGCGGTACCAAATTGGAGAGATAGGTAGGAGCAAGCCCAGGCTTTGTAGATTCGCAGTAAAACCTTGAAATCAGCCCTAGCCTTAACAGGAAGCCAGTGTAGAGAGGCTAGTACTGGAGTAATATGATCAAATGTTTTGGTTCTTGTCAAGATTGTAGCAGCCGTGTTTAGCACTAACTGAAGTTTATTTGGTGCTTTGTCCAGGTAGATGGAGAGTAGAGCATTGTGGTAGTCTAATCTACAAGTGGCAAAAACATGGATGATCTTTTCTACGTCATTATTGGAAGATGGTCACTAGCTGATATCATTACATTGCAAATGGACAGCGATTTAATGAATAATTTACAAACTATAGTTGAGACATTTATCAGCGCTGCTTCTGCTCGTTGACAGTAGGTGCTAACTGCTCTCTGTGTTTCAGGATGGTGGTGTTGAGGTGGCATCCGTGCGGGTCCTGATGAAGGCAGACCCAGCTCGCAGGGAGAGTCTGCAGGCCGAGGCAGAGGTAGACCCCATGGATGGAGAGCAGACCTGGCCCACTGATACTGAACTGCTGGAGGCTGAAGGTAAAGGGAGAGAGAGGGCAGAGTTATAGATGGTCGTTACGTTGAATTACATGATAGATCTATGGTTGCAGTGCTGTTGTTGGCATCCATTTGAATGGGTACTTTGAACCGGTTCATGTCAACACATTGAGCTTATTATTGTCTCTGGGTTTACAATGTAATAAACCTCTCTAATAAATGTTCTCTTTCCCTCAGAGGCCAGAAAGAGCAAGCGTGTAATGAAGGTGCCCAAAGGGACATCAGACTACCAGGCCACGTGGATTGTGGATGAGGAGGATGAGAATGGCGAGGAGGATGAAGAGAGTACTGACGATGAGGAGGATGAGGATTTGATGATGGAGGAGTCCATAGATGGAGAGGACCTTGACTCTCAGGTGGTGAGTAGAGTCCACTCCACATCCTGGGATACTGACACGATTGCACAGAAGAAACCTGGCCGGTGTAGCATTAGTTTCACGTTGTCACTTGCACAAGTACATTGAGAGGCTTTTTTTGCAAGTTCTAAACCCAACAATGCAGTAATCCACAAATGGAATACTAAAAATAACAAGGTAGAACAAAAACACATGAGAAATAGAAATAAGAACACAAGAAAGTAAGAAGCTGTATACAAGGTCAGTTCCAATACCATATTTACAATGTGCAGGGATACTGGGGTGACAGAGGAAGATCTGTATAGGGGTAAGATTACTTAGGCGTCAGGATGTTTGTGTGTGTGTCGAGTCTGTATGAATGTGTGCATGTTGTGTAGAGTCTTGTGAGTGTTCATAGAAACGGTGCAAAAATAAATACAAGGGTCAACTCAGTCCGTGTAGCCATTAATACAAGAGAAAGAGCGACAACTGTTGTGCTGACAGCCTGTCCCAAGGCATTGGGTGCACTGCTTAAGTGTTTGTTTACCCTCTGCCTGTTGCCGTGGCGATAGTGAAACCATTAAAGGAGACGTGTAAGGAGACGAGGGTGATCCGTTGGTAGTCTGAGTTGATTGTTGAGACGTCTGAACTGATGCGGGGTGATGCGGAAGACGTCAGGGGGAAGCAGCTCGGACAGGACAGTGATTGGTGGGGGTGGAAGTGTCGAACAGTTCGGTTGGGGGTGGAACAGTGTATACGTGACCCGTGGTTAGTGCACAGTGTGGCGCAGCACCACTGTTTGTTTTCACAATGTCTGCCTCTGGGCTGTAGTGCCAGGCTGCTCACCGTGGCAACAATAGTGTTTTGGAGCAGGGGTCCCGAGAGAAGCCTCCTGACTTCCTGCTTATCGGACACAACTTCCTGTCTGGACCAGGAGATGGGGACGGCCATTTATTTATAACAGCGCTGCTTGAAAGAAAGGGGTAAATTCTGCTATGGTCAAACGTTCCGCTACATCTATTTTCTTGAATATTTATTAGCATGTGTTTGATGTCGGGGTTAGACGGGATATACCATCCTAGATGTTAACAATGGAGGAAATGGTGCTGGGGTTGATCAGGATTATTATTGCAGCTGGGATTGTTCTGAAGGTTGTGAATCAGCCCCATGCAGAGTGGACCCCCCTCCCATGTATCTCTTGCTTACTGTAATGCCACTTCCAGTAGAGCCACTTGTACACTTTTTCTGACTTCATTACTGGAAATGAGGCTGATAAATACTTGGCCTCGTTGTTCACATTACATATGATGTAGAGGTATATAGCTCTGCAGTAGAAACTTGTGATGGTCCTTCCATAACTGCCTATTCCCGAACGTCCCACTATAGGATAGGTTAAAAAAAACACCTCTGGAAGTCAAGATGGGAGGAGGATTGTCTCTCCCAAATGTAATATTTGACTATTGGGCTGCTAACCTCCGTGCTGTTACGTTTTGGCTGGGTGACACACCTCCGTCATCTAGCCAAAACATAACAGCACGTGAGGAGTGTCACCCCTTCTCTATTGGCGCTGTGATTTTGTCACCTATCAATTTGAAGATGTCACTTTATAGTAATAGTCCTATTTATGCACAGCACATTCCGAATCTGGAAGCAAATGAAGGTCCATTTTGACCTCAGACCCATCTCATTCATGCTCCCTGTTGCACCCTGAAAACACCTTTGAGTGATGGGGAGAGCTAGGGATCAGTACCATAGGGGATCTATATATAGAAGGGGCCCTTGCCTCCTCTGATTTGCTGAGGGAAACCTGAAATCTTCCCGGAATAAACTTTTTCAGATACCTACAGATTAGAGACTGTTGAAATAAAGTTTGTCACATGCGCCCAAATACAACGGTTGTAGACCGTACAGTGAAATGCTTACTTACAAGCCCTGAACCAACAATGCAGTTAACACTAAGTAAAAAATATAGATATAAATAGTTAAAGAGCAGCAGTGAAATAACAGTAGCATGGCTATATACAGGGGGTACCAGAACAGAGTCAATGTGTGGGGGCACCGGTTAGTCAAGGTAATATGTACATGTAGGTAGAGTTATTAAAGTGACTATGCATAGATAAAACAGTGAGTATCAGCAGTGTAAGAGGGGGGGGGGGGGAGACGCAATGCAAATAGTCTAGGTAGCCATTTGATTAGATGTTCAGGAGTCTTATAGTTTTGGGGTAGAAGCTGTTTAGGTCCAAAATGCTTATTGACTTGTCGCTCCGGTACCGCTTGCCGTGCAGTAGCAGAGGGAACAGTCTATGACAAGGGTGGCTGAAGTCTTTGACAATTTTTAGGGCCTTCCTCTGACACCGCCTGGTATAGAGGTCCTGGATGGCAGGACGCTTGGCCCCAGTGATGTACTAGGCCGTTCGCACTACCTTCTGTAGCGCCTTGCGGTCGGAGCCCGAGCAGTTGCCATACCAGGAAGTGACGCAACGAGTCAGGATGCTTTCGATGGTGCAGCTGTAGAACCTTTTGAGGATCTGAGGACCCATGCCAAATCTTTTCTGTTTCCTGAGGGGGAATAGGCTTTGTGTCCTCTGACTGTCTTGGTGTGTTTGGACGATGTTAGTTTGTTGGCAAGGAACTTGAAGCTCTCAACCTGCTCCACTACAGCCCTGTCGGTGAGATTCCTCCGATGTCATTGATGAGTACACCACATCAGTCACTGGCTTCATCAATAAGTGCATCGATGACATCGTCCCCACAGTGACCATACGTACATACCCCAACCAGAAGCCATGGATTACAGGCAACATCCGCACTGAACTAAAGGCTAGAGCTGAGAACTAAAGGCTAGAGCTGACCCTTTCAAGGAGCGAGACTCTAACCTGGAAGCTTATAAGAAATCTCGCTATGCCTTCCAACGAACCATCAAACAGGCAAAGTGCCAATACAGGACAAAGATCGAATCGTACTACACCGGCTCTGACGCTCGTCTGATGTGTCAGGGCTTGCAAAACATTAGACTACAAAGGGAAGCACAGCCGAGAGCTGCCCAGTGAGACGAGCCTACCAGACGGGCTAAACTCGCTTCGATGCAAATAACACTGAAACATGCATGAAGACTGTGATCATGCTCTCCGCAGCACATGTGAGTAAGACCTTTTAAAAGGGTCAACATTCACAAGGCTGCAGGGCCAGACAGATTACCAGGAAAGATACTGCGAGCATGCGCTGACCAACTGGCAAGTGTCTGCACTGACATCTTAAACCTCTCCCTGTCTGTAATACCAAGATGTTTTAAGCAGACCACAATAGTCCCTGTGCCCAAGAACACCAAGGTAACCTGTCTAAATTATTACCTACCCGTAGCACTCACGTCTGTAGCCATGAAGTGCTTTGAAAGGCTGGTAATGGCTCACAACACCATTATCCCAGAAACCCTAGACCCTCTCCAATTTGCATACCGCCCCAACACATCCACAGATGATGCAATCTCTATTGCACTCCACACTGCCCTTTCCCACCTGGACAAAAGGAACACCTATGTGAGGATGCTATTCATTGACTACAGCTCAGCGTTCAACACCATAGTGCCCTTAAAGCTCAACAATAAGCTAAGGTCCCTGGGACTAAACCTCTCCCAACAACCTCTCCCTCAACGTGATCAAGACAAAGGAGATGACTGAACTATAGGAAAAAGAGGACTGCACATGCCCCCATTCTCATTGACAGGGCTGCAGTGGAGCCGGCTGAGAGCTTCAAGTTCCTTGGTGTCCACATCACCAACAAACTAACATGGTTCAAGCACACCAAGACAGTCATGACGAGTGCACAACAAAACCTATTCCCACTCAGGAGACTGAAAAGATTTGGCATGCGTCCTCAGGTCCTCAAAGGTTCTACAGTTGCACCATCGAGAGCATCCTGACTAGAGGTCGACCGATTAATCGGAATGGCTGATTAATTAGGGCCGATTTCAAATGTTCATAACAATCGGAAATCCTGTATTTTTGGGCGCCGATTTGCAGAATTAAAAAGGGAAAAATGTACACCTTTATTTAACTAGGAAAGTCAGTTAAGAACACATTCTTATTTTCAATGACGGTGGGTTAACTGCCTCGTTCAGGGGCAGAAAGACAGATTTTCACCTTGTCGGCTCGGGGGATCCAATCGTGCAACCTTACAGTTAACTAGTCCAACGCAATAACGACCTGCCTCTCTCTCGTTGCACTCCACAAGGAGACTGCCTGTTACGCAAATGCAGTAAGCCAAGGTAAGTTGCTAGTTAGCATTAAACTTATCTTATGAAAAACAATCAATCATAATCACTAGTTAACTACACATAGTTGATGATATTACTAGATATTATCTAGCGTGTCCTGTGTTGCATATAATCTGACTGAGCATACAAGTATCTGACTGAGTGGTGGTAGGCAGAAGCAGGCGCATAAACATTCATTCAAACAGCACTTTCGTGCGTTTTGCCAGCAGCTCTTCGTTGTGCATCAAGCATTGCGCTGTTTATGACTTCAAACCTATCAACTCCCGAGATGAGGCTGGTGTAACCGAAGTGAAATGGCTGGCTAGTTAGCGCGCACTAATAGAGTTTCAAACTTCACTCGCTCTGAGCCTTGGGGTGGTTGTTTCCCTTGCTCTGCATGGGTAACGCTGCTTCGATGTGGTCGTTGTGTTGCTGGTTCGAGCCCAGGGACGAGCAAGGAGAGGGACGGAAGTTATACTGTTACACTGGCAATACTAAAGTGCCTATAAGGTCATCCAATAGTCAAAGGTTAATGAAATACAAATGGTATAGAGGGAAATAGTCCTATAATAACTACAACCTAAAACTTCTTACCTGGAAATATTGAAGACTCTTGTTAAAAGGAACCACCAGCTTTCTCATGTTCTGAGCAAGGAACTGAAACGTTAGCTTTCTTACATAGCACATATTGCACTTTTACGTTCTTCTCCAACACTTTGTTTTTGCATTATTTAAACCAAATTTAACATGTTTCATTATCTACTTGAGGCTAAATCGATTTTATTGATGTATTATAGTAAGTTAAAATAAGTGTTAATTCAGTATTATTGTCATTATTAAAAATACATAAAAAAATATATCTTTTTTAAATCTGCCGATTAAAATCGGCATCGACTTTTTTGGTCCTCCAATAATTGGTATCGGCGTTGAAAACTCATAATCGGTCGACCTCTAATCCTGACTGGTTGCATCATTGCCTGGTATGGCAACTGCTCGGCCTCTAACCTCAAGGTACTACAGAGGGTAGTGCAAATGACCCAGTACATCACTGGGGCCAAGCGTCCTGCCATCCAGGATCTCTATAACCAGGCGGTGTCAGAGGAAGGCCCTAAAAATTGTCAAAGACTCCAACCACCCTAGTCAGACTGTTCTCTCTTACCGCACGGCAACCAGTACCGGAACACCAGTCTAGGTCCAAGAGGCTTCTAAACAGCGTCTATCCCAAGCCATTAGACTCCTGAACGTCTAATCAAATGGCTACCCAGACTATTTGCATTGCCTCCCTCTTCCCCTCTTTACACCAGTGCCATTCTGTTGTCATCTATGCATGTACCTGCACCAAAACGATAGTACCCCCCCCCCCCCTTCGTAGCTTGTTCTCCATCTTCTTTTTAAAGGAGACCATTTTCAGCACTTATTTCTATGAATGATCAACTCATTGCTCTCTTGTCCCTCTACAGCAGTAGTATGTTTGGAACATCGAATCGCAATAAAGTCACTATCGATCCGCAATACATATCGTATCGGCGCCTTAGTATCGTATTGTGAGATGCCTGGCAATTGCCAGCTCTAGTAGAAACTTCCTGTCTTTTACTGTTTGGTTTAGGATGCTGCCTCAGGTGGTGGCTCTGATGAGGAGGAGGAGGAGGAGGAGGAGGAGGAGGAGGAGCTGAATTCCACATCGGACAAGGGTGGAGCAGACCAGCGCTATGATGAGCACATGGACGAGGCGGAGGAAGGGGAGGGTTTAAAACGATACCGGGAGGCTCGGGCCAATGAGATGTTCCCAGATGAAGTGGACACCCCTCTAGACCAATCGGCTAAGAACAGGTAAGGGCATGACTATCATATCGTCTACTACCAAACACAGTGGTCCCTTACTTCTCCTTCAGTACTGTACAGGACCCTCTGCTTTCAGTGTGGGCTACAACACAGAGGGCCTGTCTAAGCAAAAACATTAAACTGATCCCTGAAATAAACATCAACCCATGGCTCACACACAGGTAACTGCCAAAAAAGGAAACGCCAACAGAAAGTGTCTCAAAGGGCGTTCGGCCGCCAGAGCGGCTTCAGTGCACCTTGTCATATCTGTATGGAGGGATGCGACGCCATTCTTCCACAAAAAAATTCTGTCATTTGGTGTTTTGTTGATAGTGGTGGAAAACACTGTCTCAGGCACTGCTTCAGGATCTCCCGGATGTGATCAATTGGGTTGAGATCTGTAGACCGAGACACCCACACACACTTTAAACCCCCTATACTCATTTGAGACCCCTCTTTCAAAGTCAGAGATCTCTTATTCTAGCCATGGTAGGCAAAATAATGGGCAGTTTTATACATGACCCTAAGCATGATGGGATGTTAATTGATTATTTAACTCAGGAACCAGACCTGTGTAGAAGCACCTGCTTTAATACTTTGTATTCTTCATTTACTGAAGCGTTTCCTGTATTTTTGCAGTTACCTGAACATTGAGTTGATATTTGACATTTGGAAAAGCGGTCAAGCAGAATGTGGTAACCT
Source organism: Oncorhynchus kisutch (assembly GCF_002021735.2). NCBI lineage: Eukaryota > Metazoa > Chordata > Actinopteri > Salmoniformes > Salmonidae > Oncorhynchus > Oncorhynchus kisutch. The sequence goes on from NC_034191.2 coordinate 27,310,306, forward strand.
CATTAACAGCCAGTGACTTGATCCTGACCTCTGATCAAAGTGCTTCGGCACTCCAATATCTAACATTTTCTTCAGCAACACTTGGGGGGGGTCTGAGGAGGGAGGAATTCACCAAACATGTCAAACATCTGGTCTATTATAAATGACAATCCCGTTAACGCCCAAACGTTACTTTCCAGGATGATTGGCCCAGCGTAATTACTTAGCTATATTCTGACATTGCTCATTTCCTGTGTGCTCAGGTTCCAGCGTTACAGGGGCCTGAAGAGTTTCCGCTCCTCCCCCTGGGACCCCTTGGAGAACCTGCCTGCAGACTACTCCCGCATCTTCCAGTTTCAGAGCTTTGAGCGCACACGCCGCCGCGTACTAGCTGAGGCTGCGCAGGAGGAAGAGGGTGCCATGGTAAGAGTCTGCCGTGTGTGTGTGTGTGACATCCTGTTTCAACCCTGTCCCCTCTCGGTGCCCCCAACCTGTTTACTCTGCTCTCTAGGTGGGCTGGTATGTGACCCTCCATGTAGTGGATGTTCCCCCCACGGTGATGGAGAGTGTCCAGGCAGGCAGGCCTCTGGTGCTGGTCTCCTTACTGCCACATGAACAGAAGGTATACAGTATTGGGATACTCCTGAATTATTGTGTACTTAGTGTCTTACGTCTAAAAGTTAAGAATTGTAACCCATTTCTGCTGTTAAATATGTTGATAAAGTGTAGACAGACTACAGAGGGGGGGAAAATGTATACATTTATATATATACACACACACACGCGCATACACACAGTTGAGGTCGAAAGTTTACATACGCTTAGGTTGGAGTCACTAGGGTAGCCTAGTGGTTAGAGCGTTGGACTAGTAACCGGAAGGTTGCGAGATCAAACCCTCGAGCTGACATGGTACAAATCTGTCGTTCTGCCCCTGAACAGGCAGTTAACCCACTGTTCCTAGGCTGTCATTGAAAATAAGAATTTGTTCTTAACTGACTTGCCTGGTTAAATAAAGGTAAAATAATTTTATTTTTTAACTCGTTTTTCAACCACTCCACAAATTTCTTATTAACAAACTATAGTTTTGGCAAGTCGGTTAGGACATCTACTTTGTGCATGACACAAGTCATTTTTCCAACAATTGTTTACAGACAGATTATTTCACTATATCACAATTCCAGTGGGTCAGAAGTTTACATACACTAAGTTGACTGTGCCTTTTAAACAGGTTAGAAAAGTCCAGAAAATTATGTCATGGCTTTAGAAACTTCTGACAGGCTAATTGACATCATTTGAGTCATTTGGAGGTGTACCTGTGGATGTATTTCAAGGCCTACCTTCAAACTCAGTGCCTCTTTGCTTGACATCATAGGAAAATCAAAATAAATAAATTGTAGACCTTCACAAGTCTGGTTCATCCTTGGGAGAAATTTCCAAACGCCTGAAGGTACCACGTTCATCTGTACAAACAATAGTATGCAAGTATAAACACCATGGGACCACGCAGCAGTCATACTGCTCAGGAAGGAGATGCATTCTGTCTCCTAGAGATGAGCGTACTTTAGTGCAAAAAATGCAAATCAATCCCAGAACAACAGCAAAGGACCTTGTGAAGATGCTGGAGAAAACAGGTTCAGAAGTATCGTTATCCACAGTAAAACGAGTCCTATATCAACATAACCTGAAAGGCCGCTCAGCAAGGAAGACGCCACTGCTCCAAAACCGCCATAAAAAAGCCAGGCTACGGTTTGCAACTGCACATGGGGACAAAGAATGTACTTTTTGGAGAAATGTCCTCTGGTCTGATGAAACAAAAATAGAACTGTTTGGCCATAATGACCATTGTTTTGTTTGGAGGAAAAGGGGGAAGCTTGCAAGCCGAAGAACACCATCCCAACCGTGAAGCACGGGGGTGGCAGCATCATGTTGTGGGGGTGCTTTGCTGCAGGAGGGATTGGTGCATTTCACAAAATAGATGGCATCATGAGGGAGGAAAATTATATGGATATATTGAAGCAACATCAAGACGTCAGTCAGGCAGGTAAGCTTGGTCGCAAATGGGTCTTCCAAATGGACAATGACCCCAAGCATACTTCCAAAGTTGTGGCAAAATGGCTTAAGGACAACAAAGTCAAGGTATTGGAGTGGCCATCAAAGCCCTGACCTCATCCTATAGAAAATTTGTGGGCAGAACTGAAAAAGCGTGCACGAGGAAGGAGGCCTACAAACCTGACTCAGTTACACCAGCTCTGTCAGGAGGAATGGGCCAAAATTCACTCAACTTATTGTGGGAAGCTGGTGGAAGGCTATCTGTAACGTTTGACCCAAGTTAAACAATGCAATGCTACCAAATACTAAATGAGTGAACGTCTGACCCACTTGAAAGAAATAAAAGCTGAAATAAATAATTCTCTATTATTCTGACATTTCACATTCTTAAAATAATGTGAGGATCCTAACTGACCTAGTAGACCTGTCAGCAATGGGTGTGGCTGAAATAGCCGGATCCACTCATTTGAAGGGGTGTCCACATACGTTTGGATGTAGTATGTCTATATTCAGTTCCTTCGTAACATATTCAGACCCTTTGACTTTTTCCACATTTTATGTTACAGCCTTATTCTAAAATTGATTCAATATTTTATTATGTTTGCTAATTTATAAAAAATAAAAACTGATTACATTTACATAAGTATTCAGACCCTTTACTATGTACTTTGTTGAAGCACCTTTGGCAGCAATTACAGCATCGAGTCTTTCTTGGGTATGACATTACAAGCTTGGCACACCTGTATTAGGGGAGTTTCTCCCATTCTTCTCTGCAGATTCTCTCAAGCTCGGTCAGGTTGGAAGGGGAGCGTCGCTGCACAGCTATTTTCAGTCTCCAGAGATGTTTGATCGGGTTAAAGTCCAGTCTCGGGCTGAGCAACTCAAGGACTCATACATTGTCTTGGCTGTGTGCTTAGGATTGTTGTCCTGTTGGAAGTTGAACCTTCACCCCAGTCTGAGGTCCTGAGCGCTCTGGTGCAGGTTTATCAAGGATCTGTCTGTACTTTGCCTCAATCCTGACTAGTCTCCCAGTCCCTGCTGCTGAAAAACATCCCCACAGCAGGATGTTGCAACCACCATGCTTCATCGTAGGGATGGTGCCAGGTTTCCTCCAGATGTGTCGCTTGGCAATTCAGGCCAGAGATTTCAATCTTGGTTTCGTCAGACCAGAGAATCTTGTTTCTCAATCTTGTTTCTCTTAGTCTTTTAGGTGCCTTTTGGCTTCAAGCGGGCTATCATGTGCCTTTTACTGAGGCGTGGCTTCCGCCTGGCCACTCTACCATAAAGGCCTGATTGATGGAGTGCTGCAGAGAAGGTTGTCCTTCTGGAATGTTCTCTCATCTCCATAGAGGAACCTTAGAGCTCTGTCAGTGACCATCGGGTTCTTGGCCAAGGCCCTTCTCCCCGATTGCTCAGTTTGGCCGGGAGGCCAGCTTGGTGGTTGGTGGCCAGCTTGGTGGTTACAAACTTCTTCCATTCAAGAATGGAGGCCACGAATGCTCAGAAATGTTTTGGTACCCTTGCCCAGATCACAATCCTGTCTCAGAGCTCTAGGGACAATTCCTTTGACCTCGTAGCTTGGTTTTAGCTCTTGTATGCACTGTCAACTGTGGGACCTTTAGCTAGACAGGTGTACCTTTCTAAATCATGTCCAATCAATTGAATTTATCACAGGTGGACTCCAAGTTGTAGAAACATCAAGGATGATCAATGGAAACACGATGCACATGAGCTCAATTTAGAGTCTCATAGCAAAGGGTCTGAATATATATGTAAATATATATTTTTTTTTTTATATACATTTGCTAAAAAAATCTAGCTTTTCCCTGTCGTTATGGGGTATTGTGTGCCGAATACTGAAAGTATGATATTTAAACAATTTTAGAATAAGGCTAACGTAACAAAATGTGGAAAAAGTCTAGGGCTCTGAATACTTCCCGCATGTATAAATCAATTGTAACAACTCTAGCTAATGGTTTTAACACTATAGTTTCATTAGAAACTATTCTTCCAGCTTCTTACCATTTGGTTGCCTTCTATCCTCTGATCAGATGTCAGTGATGCACATGCTGGTGAGGAGACACCCCAGCAACACAGACCCTATCAAGTCTAAAGAGGAGCTGGTGTTCCACTGTGGATTCAGGAGGTTCAGGGCCTGCCCCATCTTCTCCCAGCACACATCAGGTAGAGGGACCTGGAAACAGCACAACTTGAACAGAATTGAAGAAAATGTAGGGCAAATATGCTGACATTCTGTGGGGACTGGAGTATTGTTTTGGCTTGTTATACAACCATTTCTTTGTCTGCTCTGTGTTGTATCTAACCTGTGATTGTCTCTCTCTCTCCAGCCGACAAGCACAAGCTGGAGCGTTTCCTTCGTGCTGACGCCCCCACGGTGGTTTCTGTGTACGCCCCCATCACATTCCCCACCGCTGGGGTACTGCTCTTCAAACAGAGGGAGGATGGTAAGGGCCTGGATAGTGATGTTTGGCTGACTTAGTATTTCTCTACCTGTTTAAGGATGGGGGAAGGACCGAGGAACACACTGTCTCTACCTGTATCTCTCCTGTTCTGTCTGTATTTGAGCCAGTATCTCTTGTTCTCTCCCTCAGGCATGCAGGACCTGGTGGGTACAGGAAATCTGCTGAGCTGTGACCCCCAGCGTGTGGTGCTGAAGAGGATCGTGTTGAGTGGCCACCCCTTCAAGATCAACCGCCGGTCCGCTGTCTGCAGATACATGTTCTTCAACAGGGGTGAGGGGGCACTGAGCTAAGCACTACATGTTTCCCAATAATACCCACATAACTTCTGTCTGACTAGGGCCCACAGGGTGCACTATATAGAGAATAGGTGCCTTTTGGCCCACAACTACTGTCGTAATGTGGAAAGGAAATAGCTCTGACTTACCTGTGGTTTTCATTATTTATTTTCATGTTAACTGACCTCTGTGCTTTTTTCTCTCTGATAGACGACATCTTGTGGTTTAAGCCTGTTGAGCTGAGAACCAAGTGGGGCCGGAGAGGACACATCAAGGAGGCCCTAGGTACGGAGAAAACCTAAACCTTGTCAATACTGTTTAGTGACATGAAACAATGTGTTGCCTTCATTGGACAATTGTGTGACTACCTGACCTTAACCTGTGTGTGGGTATGTTTTTCAGGTACTCATGGACACATGAAGTGTGTATTTGACAGCCAAATGCGGTCTCAGGATACTGTCATGATGAACCTGTATAAGAGGGTCTATCCTCGCTGGACATATGACCCCTATGTGCCTTTGCCCCTGCCCTGGGTCAAGGGGGAAGGGACTCAGGTGCCGGATGATTTTGACATGGAGTAGGTGGTGGTCTGTTGCAAGAGGTGTGTTGGAGTCTGTAGAGAGTTGCATGGACTGTGGTGATTACATTTTCACTCCAATAGATGGATTGTAATGGGTATTAAATAAAACCAATTAGACCAAATCACTTGTTTCTTTATTTCTTTGGAAAATGTCCTTGTGGTCCAGTTAGTTTGTTTCCTGGCCATTAGATGGCAGTAGTGTATAAGAGGAAACAGGCTCTTTGTTGCAGTGACTAACACGGTGGAACTGAACTCACTGATTTTATGAGAGCCATGCACTGTTATAGCCCTGTACTCAAACACTAACTTGATCAAACATGAAGACAATGTTGAGGCATAATCAGAGAGAGCAATAATACTGTTGTACAGATTCCATTCTCAATTTCAACATGTTTGGCACAAATTGAAAATCTGAACAATGATCACAAATCTGGATGAACAAGCTTGCCTTTCCCATTTTGGTCCATTGCTCACTCTGTTCTAGGAAGTCTTCTCCAGCTCTTTCCACTACCATTCCTTTAGGTCTTTGCATTTTATTCTGATATTGTATTTATTATTTTTGCAGATAGTGTGCATGACGACTTCAAAGAAAAATGTCCACAATTTGTGCCTCTTAAATTCCTTTTTGGTACACAGCTTATCCGCCACACTAGCTATAGTCTCAGACCTCTACATAGTGTGCCCCCCTTCCACTCCCTGGTGGTCTCTCCCTGAGCTGAAGACCCTTCTTCCCCACCAGTCAGTCTCAAGCAGAGAACGCGAGAACCCATGTTCTCGCTCTGGATCTACGACGTGCAACAGTTTTACATTCCTCCCTATCCCATGCTTTGTGCTCCACGGAGAAACTGATTTATGAATTGTAATATTTATCATAAAACTGTGCTCTTGCATGCTCACAGCTCCATTATTCATCTGGGGTCTCTGTTGGGACTGCACCAAAGAGGCATGCCAATATGTCTGGGAAACTAGAAGGTGAAGACTTGGGGTTGGAGAGGTGGAACATGATCCAAGAAATGGAGGGGATCAAAAGTTCAACATTTTTCATACTGCGAATTTGATTACAGTGTGGAAAAGTTGAAAAATAAAGCTAGAACAATCGCACAAGAGTAATGCCTATTGCATTGGGGTGTACGCCGGGAGCACTGGACAGTTTTGCTGAAACACCATTTATCTGCTTCATTTTATTTTTTTTACTCGTATGGATGAAGGCAAGGGCACTGAATGGTGATGTGTTGAACACATCTTGTTTAAAGCTGAAGACTGGTGTGGTGTGCCTGTTCTAGCTAGCTGTTCATGATTGTGGGGGGACTACTCATCTTCAAAAAATATTTTTGCAGGAATCTCCTTGCGAAAGATTTTGCTGAAAAATGGAACTCTGCCTGGCAATATCCCCACACACCATGGAGAATGTTTTACAGTAACATGTGGGACTGTCTATAGACCGCATATACAATTTCCCTCTAACACTATCAATTTTAAACCGATTTATCTTTAACTAGGCTAGTCAGTTAAGAACCAATTCTTATTTACAATTGAAGCCTACCGGGGAACAGTGGGTTAACTGCCTTGTTCAGGGGCAGAATGACAGATTTTTACCTTGTCAGCTCTGGTTCAATCCAGCAACCTTTCAGTTACTGGCCCAACGCTCTAACCACTAGGCTACCTGCCACCCCAAATGCAGTTGTTTAGGGACCAACGAAGTGTTCAAACTGAATAAAACCAGAGATGGAGAGAATGCAAATGGGATCTACTATGGAGTTGGGAAATGAGAATAAGAGCTGTAGAGGAAGAAATGCTGGAGTGTGAGAGAGACGTTGAGTTAGGCAGTGTGGGCGAGGGAGAAGGAAAGAGTGGCTGGCGTTTATGGATAGCAGATGTGGGGTTTTGGCAAGGGCCGAGCGCGCCTGAATCCCGCACCGGCTGGGTGGCACCGGGGTGAGAGGGAGGTCACTGCGCCACACAGCCCATAAAACACAGAGAAGGAGGGAAGGAAGACTGCCTGGGTCTCACACACCAGCCTGGGACTCCAAGGCTGTGATGGTGAGCAAATCACACTCAAAACACTATGTATTCTTAGGTTGAGAAAAAAAAAAACATTTAGACCAGGGGTTTTTAAACTGGCCTGAGGTACTGCAGGGAGTCTGCCACTGTTTGTTTTGGTGAAAAATATTTGGAGGGTGGATTTTTTTTTATGTGAACAATTATTTAATGAATATCACTAGCTGCAACAGAATACATACCATTGTGGATACCATTAGGTCTCTGTGTCCAATATGAAGGAAGTTAAGAGGTAGTTTCATGAGCCAACGCTAACTAGCGGTAACACAATGTCAAAGTCTCCAGGAAAGTTAGCATGCTAGCTGTTCTTGTTCATCCGACTCTGGGGTAGTAGATAAAGGGCTTCCTTGACAAAATCTCGAACTATCCCTTTAGTATGGAGGAAATTACAGCCATTGGAACTAATTACAGGGGCTTTTCTGCATAGACAATTCTTAGGCTGTTGAAGTGTTAATTTAGTTGTCACTGAAAAACAGTTTGTGTGTCAACTTAAAGGACCCAAACCAAAAAATGTATTTTTTTTTACTAATACCATCTTTGAGAACTAACAATCAAAATAAAAGCTTGACAGTCAGGGAGATTTAAAAAAAAATTAAAGGCATTCAGTGCACATGCCCATTGTTGTGTTATGTTTGAGCAGATGAACAGCCTTAGCCATGGCAAAAGTCAGAGAATTTGCAGGAAATTAGCTTTAGAACTGCTGAATTCTCTCTCAGCTCCATGCCAAACTGTAAAATTGGCAAAAATTTGGTTTGCAACAGAAAAATGTTCTCTATGCTGCCAAGATACCTTTCCAGTAAATACTGTTAGAGTCAACTCTGGGGAGGTCAACATAATTTAACTGTCTACCAAATCGATTGATTTAAAAAAAATATTGATTACTTCTACTTGCCATTATCATTCACCTGATAAGACAATTACACTGAACAAAAATATTAAAACGCAACATTGCAAAGTGTTGGTCCCATGTTTGAGCTGAAATAAGAAAATATCCCATAAATGTTTCTGACGCACAAAGCTTATTTCTCTCAAATGTTGTTCACAAATTTGTTTACTTCCCTGTTAGTGAGCATTTCTCCTTTGCCAAGATATGCCACACCTGTCAGGTGAATGAATTATCAAGAAGCTGATTAAACCACATGATCATTACACAGATGCACCTTGGGCTGGGGACAGTAAAGGCCACTGCATTTGTGTCGTACAACATATTGTCACAGATGTCCCAAGTTGAGGAAGCATGCACTTGGCATGCACTTGGCATGCTGACTGCAGGAATGTCCACTAAAATTATATTCATTTCTCTACCATAAGCCATCTTTTTAGAGAATTTGTTAGTACGTGCAACAGACCTCACAACCGCAGACTACGTGTAACCACGCCAGCAAATAAACATGACCTCCACATCCGGCTTCTTCACCTGCGGGATCGTCTGAGACCAGCTACACGGACAGCTGATTAAACTGTGGGTTTGCACAACCAAAGAATCTCTGCACAAACTGTCAGAAACCATCTCAGGGAAGCTCATCTGCGTGCCTGTCGTCATCACCAGGGTCTTGACCTGACTGCAGTTTGACGTCGTAACCGACTTCAGTGGGCAAATGCTCACCTTCGATGGCCACTGGTGGCACACTGGAGAAGTGTGCTCTATGAATACTGGTTTCAACTGTACCGGGCAGATGGCAGACTGCGTGTATGGGAGTGTTCAGCCACACCATAGCTCTGTAATGAACTCATGGCAGGATCCAGCGATGCTAGGAAGTTGGTCAAACACATGTAGTCTGACCCATTCTTACACTATCCATTTTCTTATTATCAATCCATCCTCAACACTTTGAACATATCAGACCAGGGCTCATATAGGATCACACTGGCAGTGGTGGTTCTAGCTTGTATGGCTCCCTGGGCAAACCCCCCACTTCAGTGAGCCCCCACCAAATAAAATGAAAAAATATTTAAAAAAACTTCTGCACTCATTTTTATTCAGACATTTGGAACAACACAAATAATAACATTTAAGACTATATAAAAATATATACAAAAATATCAAAAAGTAACAAAGACAAATAGAAACTAATTTGTGTTGATTTGGCACTTGAGCATCAATACATTACCCATCCCCCAACACTGTTGACCAAGAGTCAAGACTAAACCAATTCACCTTGGTGGTGTGCGGACTGGTTTTATATGATTCTTAAACGATTTCACACAAACCAGAAAAAAATGCAACAATATGTCTATGAAACTATATATTCACAGTATTATGAATGAATTGTGATTAATTCGGTAGCATTTCGTAGTGTGACTGAATTTAATAATTGCATTAGTACTGTACAAAGTTAGAGGTGCGCTATTTGATAGATTCCCCCGCTCCACCTACCTCGGGCTTCCAGTGGGGAGGCCAACCTACCCCCCTCCCCATATCGTACTTCTAAGTGGGAGACCTTCCCAGGCAGTAGCCTACCTAGCTCATAAACTAGAATCAGGGCGCCCACTCTGACAAGGTCAATTGACCCACAGTCCCACACAGTGACATGATATAATTGACGTGACTTGCAAATGAGCGATAGGTTTTCTATCGCGCAAATGTCACCATTCCAAATATTTTGGTGCAGGCGCCCGTGCCGCCCTGGGTGGCTGCCCATCTCATACCTAAATCCACCACTGCACACCAGACACACCTACCTCACACTACCACTCTCCCAATTCAGTCTTCTGATCACAAACTCTGTATTTCCCCTGATTGAATATACTCACCCAAACTTCTCTATCACCTCAAGTTCTTTCCTCTATGATATCCCTCGCGCTTGTTCCCCTTTCTCTCCCCCTTAGCCTGGTCCTGACGCCCTGGTTCCTGGCCAAGGCGTGTGTCCCTGGAGGAGCCAGCAAGGAGATGGAGAGAGGGGGCAGCAAGGGGGCGCAGAGACAGGCTCCAAAACCACATCTCTCTCTCTCCTCTTTCCCTTCACTTTGTAAGGAACTGGCCTGGCACACTCCCCAGCTCTGCCATTAATCAGGGAGTGAGGGGTAGTTCAGCGTGTGTGTGTGTGTGTGTGTACATGCTCACATGTGGCTGAATGTGTGTTTTTATGTGTGTGTGTGTGTGTGCTGATAGAGAGCTGGATGGAATGGGGGTGATGGTATGGAGACCAGGACCTCCCAACAAAGCGGAAGAGTTCACCCAGCGAGCGAAAGGGAGGGAGGCTGACAGACAAAAAGCCTGGTGCACAGATAGTGACTGCCAGTGAGAGACACAGAGGGTGAGAGATGCTCTAGGGAGGTTTTAGGCACACAGAGAGGTAGAAATGACTGAAATTCTTCAGGTGGGAAAGTGACGGGACTGTCTTATCCCCAGAATGACTCTTCTGCCCAAGACCAACATAAAATTTGAAATACGTTTTGCTTACACTTTGAGAATGTTCATGTGTGTGCAGGAGAGTGCAAATCAGGGACAAGACGCAAGTGTGTACGACAGGTAAGTACAGACATCATTATACAGGGACAGTTCCCTGAAGGAATGCAGTTCATACAAAGTCCATGAGACCCCCCCGCCCTCTCTTCTCCCCTCCTCCTCCAGTCCATGAGAACCCCGCCTTCCCTTCTCCCCTCCTCCTCCAGTCCATGAGACCCCCGCCTTCCTTTCTCCCCTCCTCCTCCAGTCCATGAGACCCCCGCTTTCCCTTCTCCCCTCCTCCTCCAGTCCATGAGACCCCCTGCCCTCTCTTCTCCCCTCCTCCTCCAGTCCATGAGGCCATCCTCCAGTCCATGAGACCCTCCACCTCCAGTCCATGAGACCCCCCGCCCTCTCTTCTCTCCTCCCCCTCCAGTCCATGAGACCCTCCTCCAGTCCATGAGACCCTCCACCTCCAGTCCATGAGACCCCCGCCCTCTCTTCTCCCCTCCTCCTCCAGTTCATGCCCCTCCTCCTCCAGTCCATGAGACCTCCCACCTTCCCTTCTCCCCTCCTCCTCCAGTCCATGAGACCCCCCGCCTTCCCCCCTCCTCCTCCAGTCCATGAGACCCCCCGCCTTCCCTTCTCCCCTCCAGTCCATGAGACCCCCCGCCTTCCCTTCTCCCCTCCTCCTCCAGTCCATGAGACCCCCCGCCTTCCCTTCTCCCCTCCTCCTCCAGTCCATGAGACCCCCCGCCTTCCCTTCTCCCCTCCTCCTCCAGTCCATGCCCCTCCGCCCTCTCTTCCCTGATTATCCAGGTGGGAGTGAAATGTGAAGAGAAAAAAAAAACACTTCCAACCTGCTCCCCCTCACCCCCCAATGGGCCTCCCAGAATGCCTGTCTGCTGACATCACTGAGCAGAGACCTGGCAAGCCAATCTCTCCCCTGCTCTGCTCTGCTCTCCCCTTCCCTCTCTCTGCTTCCTGCCCTCATGATGTCACACACCATATGGTTTTCAGCGAGTATCAAGCCGGAAAAGAGATTTAGTTGGTCAAGAGGAGAGAAAAGGAGGGGCGGAGCGGGTGTGTTGTGTGTGTAGGATACAGAAAACAAAGGTTGCTCTTCCCCAATGTGTGCTCTGTGAGTGGAAGGTAAAAGGAGAGAAGAAAAGGGAGAGGGGGTGAGAAGGGAAGGGCTGTGCTGTGTGAGGCTAATGAGGAGAGACCAGGGAGCAGAGACCACTCAGCGGACAGCCATGTGCACCACAGACGCCCAGCAGGCTGGCCTGCTCACTCACACATATTGGGTTTACCAATATACTTTCCCTGCATGATGGTCCACAGGAACCAACAAACAGTAGGTGCTGGGGCAGTCCTGAGGGACAAGACTGGCAGCTGCACACCTCTGGAGCCCCAACCAAGCCAACTTGAGTGATAAACGCATCAAACGTATACGTTATGATACATACATTTTCACACATCTGCAGTATGACTTTCGGAGACATTTCAATGCCACCAATTTACTCTTACCATAGCCATTTCTCTGAGGTGGGAATCCCATACTATCCCTGTATTATCATAACTCATCCATGAGTATTTCTAATTTGGATTTTATATGGCAAGATAATTGCGCATCACAGAATGAGGGTGGATTGGAATAGTGACCAAACAACACAACAGCTCAGGTAATTCAAATTACATGCCTTGCACACCTATTCACTAAAACTGTCGCAAAGCTGCTCATTACATTTAATTGAGAGATGGGTGTGATTCAATGTTGAGCCTACCACTTAATCTCTGGTGAAGGGTTGGCTCTGAGGGGGGAGTGCATCTGGTAAGGACCGTGGCCATGTCTGCAGGGAGGTTAGGAGAAAGAGATGAGCCTGAGAGAGAGTGAGAGGCGCAGACTGCCCTGAGAAAGAGAAAGTTGGAGAGAGAGATGCTTGGAAGGTTGGAATGGGAGCAGAGTGATGATATGCTCATCTGGTGTAGGGTGGCAGGGCGCTAATCGCTAAGACGGCAGGTGAACCATTCTATCCCATGGTCCCTGCCTCTCTGCTCTGTACTGTCTTGACTGCAGCAGGCCACCTGCCAGACAATAATGGAGCAATAATAACTTGATTGGGATGTTATTGGTCACTCTGAGCGCAAATTGAAACGAGGCGCTCTGAGCATTTGAGGGCTGGGGCCCGACAACTGTCGGGGAAAAAACACTTCCCTTTATCATTACTAACTCACGTTGGGTCTACATCAAGTTCAAAATCCAAGTTGATTCAACCCTGCTCTAAAAACACAAACATATGCAGCCCTGACATTTGTAAATACACTGATTCTACAAAACGTTAGGAACACCTGCTCTTTCCATGACAGACTGACCTGGTGAATCCAGGTGAAAGCTATGATCCCTTATTGATGTCACTTGTTAAATCCACTTCAAATCAATGTAGATGAAGGGGAGGAGACAGGTTGAAGGAAGGATTTTTAAGCCTTGATGCAAGGATTGTGTACGTGTGCCATTCAGAGGGTGAAGGGGCAAGAAAAATATATTTGAACAGGGTATGGTAGAAGGTGCCAGGCGCACCGGTTTGAGTATGTCGAGGACTGCAACGCTGTTGTGTGTTTCACATTCAACAGCTTCCTGTATGCATGAAGAATGGTTTACCACCCAAAGGACATCTAGCCAACTTGACAACCCTGTGGAACGCTTTTGATACCTTGTAGAGTCCATGCCCTGACAAATTGAGGCTGGTCAGGGTAAAAGGGGGAGCAACTCAATATTAGGAAGGTGTTCATCATGTTTTGTCCACTCAGTGTAAGTTTGGAGGTGTGTGATTTAGGTGACAGCAGACCTTTTGGTGCCTGGAGCTTTTTAGCTGCTGCTGCTCAGCTTCTCAATGTCTGGTTCCCAAGTGTGGTTCTGGAGGAAGTGGCTCGCTCACTCACAGAATATCAATGAATAAAATGGTGTATTCCCAAGTTAAATTATTGTATGAAAATGTATTGAAACTAATAGATCCTTAGATGGCCCATATTCTTGTCTGGTTCCATTCTGCCCACCTCTGTGACTAAGGTTATCAACAGTTCATCATGGGAACCTGGAAGTGAGCGAGACAATACCTCCTCTCCTCCAGGCCGGGTGACTTTGACCACTCTAATGAAACAGCAGCCAGCAGCATCTTGAACTTGGATAATACCAAGAGGAAGACCCTCGATCAGAAGATTGTCAGCTGCTATTGTGATTGAAATACCACAACACACGTAGGCTGAGACATGAATAGGCTTCTGCCCGGTAAGTGTCCTACTAAATCAACATCTTTTGTCTAAAGAGCAGCAACAAGATAATGACAGTGAAATAATCAGGGATCCGTCCAGTGGTGTTCATAATAACCTGTAGCAGCTCTTATCATATCATATTGACATGGTGTTGGTCAGACAATGGGAGGATTGGGTGTTGGAGGGAGCAGTCACAATCCACAGCAAGGCTTATGGAATCGTCTATAGGGAACGGTTGAGTCGTTATGATCATTAAAGATAAGACTATTTTGGTCAATCGGTGACTTTCAATCAACTAAATTGACTTTATCAAATGTCTTATGGAAACCTTGTTGATTTCTGTCATGCAAATAGGTATTTAAAAAAGATATTTGGTCATTTTACCTGTGTAAAACATTGTAAGCAGGTACATTTTCATATCAAATAAGAAGTTCAGACAAATTGGCATATAATTTCCTGTTCAAAATATCATTGTCTAAAATAGAATGGAAATGTTAATATGAACATTAATGTAATATTAACATCAATGTATCTGCTTTCAATAATTAATCAAATTTTGCAAAAGAAGGTCATGTTTTTGGTACAGTTTTAGATATTTTCCAAATTATGGCTTATATAGAGAGTTATGTACTGTGCCCGTCTTTACCAATGCTTGTGCCATTGAGGGAAAAAATATCACATCAGAAGGTCTTTACTGACGGGGGTGATGTATTCTATGAGCCATCCATTACACTGGTATGTCTGGTAATACAGTGAACCTGACAGAAGAAGTTCACATACAGCTTGGAGTATGGAGAAAATATCTACACTGAAATGGCAAAGCAAGTGTAATATCGATTTTTCTTAATTCCAAATAGAATATAAGCACAGTGCAAAGTAACGGGTTTAGCAGTGAATGACGGAAACTTTAAGCACAAAGGCTTACAACCTAGAATGCCAACCATTGGGTGTCGCTGTGGGCGCATCCACCAGGCCATCAGCCCTGATCGGACCTCGACCAAATCTGAAGAGGTGTCGATATAGTACTATTGCACGTGAGAAATAAAAGAGCGTGCGGGGCAGAGAGAAAGGACTAACGGTGATAGAGAGTAGGAGAAAACAAGGAAGAGGTTGGTAATAGCACGGAATTTTAGGCGAGTAAGCTTGGAAGTCTGGATGGGGGAATCCCGAGGAGAAGATTTCACAAACGGCCACGACACCAGACATGAGTCCGAGGTGGGTAAATGACAGTTGGGAGAGAGCGCGCGATGGCCTCCGCTAGCCTCATGAATATTTACATGGCGTCTGCATACTTACCGCGACTTCAGGTGCATTCAGTCAGTGAAGCCAATACGAGCTCTCCTACTTATGTATATATTTATTTTACTTTTTGAACAGTTGTCTGTCAGCTGGCAAGTATAGACTTAACATACCAGCACCTGACGCCTAAATTATATCGCATTTTAAAAGCTTTCAATTATCCCGAGGTTGCTTAGGGGTAAATGTAAAACAAAATCTCCCGAGAATGTCTCTCAATCTAAAGTTACTTACATTTCTTTGAAGGATTCGAGAGAGGAAACGTGCCTTACTAATTCAAAACAAACGTGTTTAACTTAAGATGTTTGTGATAACGGCAAAAGGACCATTTGCAGTGACAACGGTTTACAATTAGTAGCCAAAGATTGGTATACCTACAGTCAATTGGTAGAAGAAATATGTATCATTTGACATATGCTCAGCTTCTAAAAGTTTTAGAACTGTTGTAAATTAGAACAGTTGATTGAGATGATTTTCAGACTGTCAGCCAACACTGCAACTAGGCCCATTGCTGTGTATTAAAAATAGCAAAGGCTACAATAATTTGTTATTGTACATGATCAAATTCAGAACTGTGTACTGTGTGTGGAACACTGAAATCACTGTAGGCCTGAAGACAAATAAAACATCATAAAATACCTAAACAACAAAAACAGCTGTCATGATTAATATATATTTAACAAAATTATGAAAATGCAACATGTAAAGTCTTGGTCTCATGTTTCATCAGCTAAAAACAAAAGATCCCAGAAATTGTCCATATGCACAAAAAGCTTATTTCTCAAATGTTGTGCACAAATTTGTTTAGATCCCTGATAGTGAGCATTTCTCCTTTGCTAAAATAATCCATCCAACTGACAGTTGTGGCATATCAATAACCTGATTAAACAGCATGAAGAGTATCCGTCTGTCATAAAGTTAATTTGTGGGGGAAACTTATCCTGCCCTATACCCTCGCATGGTTGCACCCTTGCCCAGTCATGTGAAATCCATAGTTTAGGGCCTAATGAATTTTTCGATTGACTGATTTCCTTGAATGAAGTTTCACTCAGTACAATCTTTGAAATTGTTGCATTTTTTTGTTCAGTATATTGTAATTATTTTGGGTCTAATTTACAGTACAATGTAGGTACACTTAATCACCTTTTACTGTGTGTATATGTAGCTTACCCCAAACGTAGAGGTAGGTACCTTTTCCGCTCCAAAATAGGCCCACGTTTTACGCATGAAAACAATTTACGTCAATGACTGCACTACTAGGCTACTATATAGTGTATGGTTGCAGGATTACCTTATAAAGATATTTGATGGATAAATATCAGGGGACAGAGTTCTGCACTTCCCCTCCAACCTCTGTCAGTGCTCCGAGTGTTGCAGGATATGGGCCGTGGCAGTCTACTGTCAGCTCTTGTCTGCTTGTCTTTACCTGAGCAGGTGAGACTCATTAGACATTATGCTACAATCAGTAGACACCAAACTCTAACAATGAAGTGACTCTAAGTTAGCCAATGGGGGTTGGACTGTAGAATGTCACTTCCGTATAGGCTATCAACGGTTTACCCACTAGGACTAGTACACAATATCAACAGCACATTTTAAACTATCCAGTGGAGGCTGCTGGGGGGAGGATGGCTCATAATAATGGCTGGAATAGAGTCAATGGAATGGCATTAAACACATCAAAGACATGGTCTCCATGTGGTTGATTCCACTCCATTGACTTCATTTTAGCCATTATTATGAGCTGTACTCCCCTCAGCATCCTCCACTGAGACAGCTAAAAGGGCGTGTGTTAAAGATCAGTCAAATAGTATATGAATAATCCATCCATCATCTATCGGTGTGTAGGCTATTTCCCCATGGTCTTATTGTTGACAATAAGCATTTTTTTTACGGGTCTCATATGTCTCCAAACTTCCGTTCAGTGCGAAACTGTTGTGGAATATACAATAAAGGCCTGTCTCTTTAAGACGAAGTCGCGATGTGTTGTGAAGTTCAAGTTGGGGTCAGTTGAATGAAGTTCCTGCCCTCGATTTTAACATAGAGTTTTATTATAGACTGACATCACACGGGGTGCTAAAACACTTATGGCGCATAGAGGCTCCATTATTGCGCGTTATAGCCTGGACACAAAAAATAGCCGAGGAAATTACTCAAATAAAACAGGAGGAAACTGATGCTGGACTAAGCACGTATTTTTTTGAAGGAGGGGGTGAGAAAGAGAGGGGAGGGGCAGATAGCGAGGGAAGGAGGACACAGAGAGAGAGAGAGAGAGGGAGGGAGGACGGAGAGAGTAACAAGAAATTCATAGCAATTAATAATAAAAAGTTTTGGCAGTCGTGCTTGGAAAACTGGCATGGTTTTTGGAGGCTGGCAGTTCAAAGTTGAAACGTCAGAAATTACTCCAAAAGACTGCTGAGATGATCATTAAGGGAGACTTAGATCGGATGGCAGAAGAGATCGGGCATCCAGGTAACGTTTCAATACCAGCTTTTTAAAGACCATTACAGTTACAGAACAGGCAAAATTATTGAGACCAAATATTGGCAATATTTCACCTTTTAGCGATTTTAATGTGAACATAGGGGGTTTATTGCGGGTTCAGTGTTTGGTTAATGTTTGTGTATTTTGAATGCAAATTAGGAACTTTTAAAATCATTGTCATGTTTTCCTAATTTTGCGATGGAACCCATTAGTTAATATATTTTTATTTGTAACAAGACATGGTTGCTTATGTGAGCAGCCTTTTGTTTGATAAAAAAATTCTCAGCTCCAACAAACTACGAATAGCCTACACAATTGTATCATGTTAAATGGATCACTGGACTAAATTCTATATAAACTATAACAAGGTAAGATTTATATTGGATTATTTGCTGTTAAGTAGGCCTAACCTATATGTCACCTATTGTCATCAGATGGGGTGTTCAGCATGATGCCTCATCCTCAGTCAGTCAGTGGTAGTAAATTGGTGCTGCGTTCACCCCCCTCCACCACAGTGCAGCTATAGGTCACAGCTCGCCTAACATCGGACTAATGAAGGGTTCATGGTTCTTCACATGGAGTTGATTCGATTTTAGCCAGAGCGATGACGGCTTTATCTGTTCCTGTTCTGTTCCTCTCCCAACCCCTCTGCACTTTGCTATGTCAACATTTAAGTGATGTCGTTTATCAAAACATCAATCACAAAAATATTGACAACACATTACGCACGTATAGGCAGATGTCATAGGATATCACTAATTTACAGTTATTTCAATGAAGTGTAGGGCTGCTTGAATGTCCGTTTGTACAATATTTGCGGAGATTATTTAATGTAGACTCATGGTTATCAGACTGAGATAACGACGGGTGACGCACTATAGAAGTCAGGGATGGTTTTATGCGCGTTGAAATCTCGTGATTTGTCTAATGCGAGATTTAAGATACCTAAATCATGTATATCATGTCGTTTTGTTGTTGTATCCTATCTTTAAAGAAAATAGCCTATAAGCCTGAATAACAAATAACATATAACATTTCTTGATAAGCGATGTATTTAATAAGATTTTTTTATTTTATCTATAGCCTAATGAACGCATTGAGTAGGAATATAATGACATTTTCTGAAGAAGTTGACAGGACTCAGAAGTAGGCGAGTCTATTTTGTTAAAAGGGCAACTTTGTGTTTGTTGGCCTACTTCCCATCTCGGTGTGTATTCAATCAAATCTATTGATTTAATTAAGACATGGTTGCACAAAACTAGACTTATCTTTGACAACTTTACAAACTTTACTGCAGGCAAAATACCTTTTTAAAAAGGAGGCACATTTTACAAAATAAGATTTGTTGGCCTATCTCATGCAAGCTAGTGGTGACAAGGAAACTAACAGCCAGAACATGTTTTAAAACAAATAAAACATGTAAAACCTATAGCCTGTGAGTTATTTTTTAGGAGGCCCCTTTAATAAAGGAGATCGTGTGCACTTGTCTCCCGTCGGGATTATGAATGGAAGTCTTTGGGTCTCTATTCTAGAGAGACGAGGCGCGCAGATCGCGAGTTTCAGCATTTGAAATGTCCCTGATAAGAAAGTCAACGACATAGCGAATCAAAATAATAACAAAGTAAAGGACAAGGTTGCGTTGATAAGGTGGCAGCCTCGTTTTGACGGCTGTCTAAAACTACTCACTTTTCTAGCCTTCTGACTATAGAGGAAGTGTAAAAAGCAAATGTCTCTGGCCTTATCTAAAATTCGAGACGTCTCCCTGCACTGCTTAGGCTAAGCGCAGGACACCCACTCTTTAGGCTACTTTCAAAGCCTCAATTGTAGTTGTCATTATATAAGGTTTCATGCTCTACTGCGTTTATACATCCCATTCACAAAAAGTTCTTGCCACGTAAAGCTTTAGAGCTCAGTGTCTCACTGTTTTTTCCTTGTGGTTTGACAGCAATGTGAACAGCAATGATATATACTATTTCACAGCATGAAAACAAACAGTTTAACTATTTCTCCAAATATTCGTTGTTAGTCAAAACCTGCATGACTAAGGTTTTTAATAGGCCTACATTATTTATTTTGGTCACTACTTTCTTATCTTTTACTCGACGTCTTGAGAGAAAAAAACAATGTGCATATTCTACAAATTCTACAGATATGACAGACAGTTCATTCGTTCATTCTAACTGGATGATCATGCTAATAATTTGAAATCGTTTTTTTTCACTGAACGCGTTAAATGTGTTAATATTATTTTTGTAATTCATATATTCAAACGACGCTAAAAACGGCAAACCCGCCTTTACACATAGGCTACAAGCGCTCGTGTGTGTGCACGTGCGTGTTCCTGTGTATACTTGTGTGACATGATAACGATAGCAATCAAACAAACGGAAACGAGCCCAAACAAAGTATAGCATCATTGTGCCATACACGCAAGCCCACTCTCTTGCTGCTCGTCAGACAGATGAGATGCGCAAGTAAATGTGACAGTTTTTCCAGAATCTAAAAAATGAAATCATAACTTATAAATATGCCTGCTATATTTTTTCCGCTACCATTGAAACATTTAATTAATGCCCTCTTTATAATTGATGGCTGGCGTCCCATAAGGTGGTGGCATGGTTCTCGACGCGCAAAAGGGGACAGTGTAGCATAGAGCTCTGTTTCATGCCGCCTTTTTATTCTCTCAGGCCGTGTATAGCGTGTTGTAACGGAACAAAAGTGTATGGTGCACTCCCATTCACCCTGGGGAAACATCCGCGCCTGTCCAAACCTCATGCGTAAAAGCCTATGAGGGCTGCGCCTTGCGCACAACGCACCAATCGAGTAGCACAGTGTCTAGATATATAACGGAAATCCTTCACGATGTTAATGTATAACTTACCCATCGCTTTGAATATCAATTCTCATCTGAGGCATATTGAATTACCTGTTCCTTTTTTGGGATTTGCTCCTCATATCGTGGAATTTCTAGTAAAATACGACCTGGGAGAAATGAAAGACAGCACCTAACCTGTAAATGGTTAGGTTATGATTATTATTACACCAAAACGACACAATTTTTTAAATTGCTACGTTCCTTTTGGGTAATTCTAAACATATCACCTCAACTATACCGCAAACTCATTAAGACTGAGGTGTGTCTTTAAATGATAGGAATGGAAGGCTATGAGACCGCCAGGATATACAACTCTGTATAAGAACCACATACACTGCTTTTCTTTAGATGGATCCCTTGGTATGTTTATGTGTGTTGTGCAGTGGGCTTGCAGGGCCTCCATGTGGGTAGAATAGTGTCTTAAGGAGGCCTCAGTCGGTAATTAAATGTCCACTTTCAATCTCATGCATCAGTCCCTCTGACTAGGGGCTTATAGTCAATGAAATAAACAATAAGACGATGAACTTATGTCAGGAAGACCACGGTCGGACATATTTATTCAGTTGCTTGCTTCCCATCAGTGAGACCAAGCCCTTAGGGACAGTTCCAAACTGTTTCATCTCATCAGTAAAGTATCCTCAGACTCCAATGTTTGAACAATACATCCTGCTAAATTTGTTCAGTTAATAATGTTTACTTAAGCCTTAGTACAACAATACACAACTTTGTGTGTGTGTGTGTGAAGCATTTGTGTCCATTACAATTCCAGAGTTAATCTCAAGTTAAAGCATTGGAGCTTTAAAATGTCTTGATTTACATCCTGTGTGATCAGAGTTCCTTATATGACTGGACCGAATGGGAGCTCAAAGACACATCTTTTTTTGGACTCGTCCTCTGCCTCCACAGGTTTACAGTATACCTGCTGTTCATCATACTTGCAAAATGTTCACTCCGCTTTGTTTAAAACACTGCACACACCACCTCTGGAACATTTCTTATGGAAGCCGGCAACACGAAAACATATCCATATCTGTATCTGTATTTTTCTCACTCTCAGCATTTCAGTTTAGGAAGTGAATGTGTACACTTCAGTTTAGGAAGTGAATGTCTACACTTCAGTTTAGGAAGTGAATGTGTACACTTCAGTTTAGGAAGTGAATGTCTACACTTCAGTTTAGGAAGTGAATGTGTACACTTCAGTTTAGGAAGTGAATGTCTACACTTCAGTTTAGGAAGTGAATGTGTACACTTCAGTTTAGGAAGTGAATGTGTACACTTCAGTTTAGGAAGTGAATGTCTACACTTCAGTTTAGGAAGTGAATGTCTACACTTCAGTTTAGGAAGTGAATGTCTACACTTCAGTTTAGGAAGTGAATGTGTACACTTCAGTTTAGGAAGTGAATGTCTACACTTCAGTTTAGGAAGTGAATGTGTACACTTCAGTTTAGGAAGTGAATGTGTACA
Source organism: Oncorhynchus kisutch (assembly GCF_002021735.2). Taxonomy (NCBI): domain Eukaryota; kingdom Metazoa; phylum Chordata; class Actinopteri; order Salmoniformes; family Salmonidae; genus Oncorhynchus; species Oncorhynchus kisutch. Next base: position 27,332,510 of record NC_034191.2, read on the forward strand.
CTTCAGTTTAGGAAGTGAATGTCTACACTTCAGTTTAGGAAGTGAATGTGTACACTTCAGTTTAGGAAGTGAATGTCTACACTTCAGTTTAGGAAGTGAATGTCTACACTTCAGTTTAGGAAGTGAATGTGTACACTTCAGTTTAGGAAGTGAATGTCTACACTTCAGTTTAGGAAGTGAATGTCTACACTTCAGTTTAGGAAGTGAATGTCTACACTTCAGTTTAGGAAGTGAATGTCTACACTTCAGTTTAGGAAGTGAATGTCTACACTTCAGTTTAGGAAGTGAATGTGTACACTTCAGTTTAGGAAGTGAATGTGTACACTTCAGTTTAGGAAGTGAATGTGTACACTTCGGTTTAGGAAGTGAATGTGTACACTTCGGTTTCTGATAATGACAAAACCACGTCAACCGCTGCTCACTTACAGCAATAGCTCACTTTTATAGAGTAACTCCTATGTGTGCTGCCTTTACTGTAAATCTGGAGCCTATCTGTTCATTTTTCCTTACATGGAATCATTACGATTCATCAAAACCAAGTTAAGTAATGGGATACAGTGGCAGAGTTCAGCTAATAGCAGGGTTGGGGTCAATTCAAATTGAAGGCGGTCAAATTTGGAAGTGATTTTAATTTAAAAATTCAAAAATGTATTAAAAAAATAAATAGTTTATGCCCCTCAGTTTATTGGGAAGTTATTGAAAATGGATCCAGTTTTTTTTTTCAAATTTCAATTTGTTTTTTAAGTTTACTTCCTGAATTGACTGCTTTAAATTCGATTTGAAGATGTAGATTTGAGTTCACTTTATTTATTTCTAGTATACGGATGCCAAATCAGACCCTTGTCAGCACTGTGCTTCGTTTTTAAATGTCTCACTTAAAGAGATAAAAAGAAGACAAAAAGTAATTGGGGAATGTGCCACAATATCATGCAAGCATATTAGGAAATATAGGAACTATATACAGTAGATATTGACTGGCACTGCATGACGTTTACAGATATCTGCTGTTTTAGGTGGCGGTCTGACGACGATGCTCCATGCCATGGAAGTCCCAAGTCATGCTAGACACCTCCTCCTGCAACTCAACACCCAGCGCACCAAGGGCTTCCTGTGTGATGTCATCATCGTGGTGCAGAACGCGTTGTTCCGAGCCCATAAGAATATTCTGGCCGCCAGCAGCCTCTACCTGAAGTCCCTGGTCGTCCATGACAACCTCATCAACCTAGACCACGAGATGGTGAGTCCCGGGGTGTTCCGGGTCATTCTAGACTACATCTACACGGGCCGTCTGACGGAGGGAGACCCCAGCTCCCCAACAGAGCCCAACCTGGGGGCCGTGCTGGCTGCAGCTAGCTATCTGCAGCTGCTGGACTTAGTGGCACTGTGTAAGAAGAAGATGAGGAGAAATGGGAAGTACCCTCTCCGCCCCACTCCTGCCTTTCTGCCTTATGGGAAGATGGGCCCCAATAGTTTGGGTTTAGGGGGAGGGGGCAGGTATCGGGTGTCCACCCCTGTTATTCAGTCCTGCTACCCAGGGGGAGTTGTGAACACCCACACGCCCCGCGCCCCACCACTAGAGGAGCTGCCACCCCACCCCCATGCCACCCATGCAGGGGAATTGTATGCCCCCACCTCCTCTCAGGGCTCTCAGGTGTTCCCCTCCACACCCTCAGCCCTGCCTGCCCAGCCCAGCCTGCGCCCAGCTCACTCTGACAGGAACTGCTCCCCCATCTATGGCCTGGACCTCTCCAAGAAGAGCCCCAACTCCCAGTCCCAGAACACTCCCTCCCACCCCCACCTGGCCCACGCCCTGCCCCACCACGATGAGGAGCGGGAGGGGGGGCTGAGCGGCCGCACCAGCCCAATGCCGGGGAACAATGGCGGGGCCTACCCCACAGAGAAGATGGAGACAGCTGATCAGGCTGGGTCTCTCCCACCTCATTCTTACCCCCACCTTAATAAGCCCCTGGGGCCCCACCTCCACCGCTCCAGCTCCCAAGGTCCAGACCACTACCCCTGCCCCCTCAGCCCCGACACCCCCACAGAGGCTGGAGAGCCCAGCAGGGAGGTGGGCAACATCTACCGCTGGGTGAAGCATGAGCCACTGTCATACACAGCTGAGGATGAAGAGGATGACGAGGATGACGAGGAACGGGGTGGAAACGGAGACCAAAACCACCAGCATCACAACCACCATCACAAAGCAGGGGAGGAGAGCGATGATCGCTACCGTAGGGTGGGCTGTGATGGGGAGGAGGAGAAGAGTGGCTCAGGCAGTGAGGGGACAGGCAGTAGTGAGGGTCGACCATCACCCACAAGGGCCATGGGGAGGTTCCACCTACCCTACGAGCCTGAGAGCTTTGGGGACAACCTGTACGTGTGCATCCCCTGTGACAAGGGCTTCCCCAGCTCTGAGCAGCTCAACGCCCACGTGGAGACCCACACAGAGGAGGAGCTGTACTCTGGAGGGGAGATGGGCAGCAGCAACCCCAAAAACAACAGTAGCAATAGCAATGGTAACGGCAGCCTGAACAGCCTGGAGGGGAAGTCCAGCCAGAGCCTGACTCCTGGGGTCCTGGGGGAGATCATCAGACCCTATCGCTGTAACTCCTGTGAGAAGTCCTACAAGGACCCGGCCACGCTGCGCCAGCACGAGAAGACCCACTGGCTCACAAGGCCCTACCCCTGCAGCATCTGTGGCAAGAAGTTCACCCAGCGCGGCACCATGACCCGCCACATGCGCAGCCACCTGGGACTCAAGCCCTTTGCATGCGACCACTGCGGCATGCGCTTCACCCGCCAGTACCGCCTCACAGAGCACATGCGCATCCACTCCGGGGAGAAGCCCTATGAGTGTCAGGTGTGCGGGGGCAAGTTCGCCCAGCAGCGCAACCTCATCAGCCACATGAAGATGCACAGCAGTGGGGGGGGCGGAGGGGCTCTGACGGCCGACGGAAAGCTGAAGCTGGACTTTTCAGAGGGGATCTACCCCCTGAGTAAATACGCAGCAGAGCACCTGGGGCTGAAGCAGGAGAAGGCCTCTGAGCTGCTGGCAGAGCATGCCATGGAGAGCCTGTTCCCGTTGTCCAAACTGGCAGCCGAACACCTGCGCCTCAACCACCATGACAAGATGGATGTCCTGGGGGTCCAGGCCCTGCCCCCTCCCCCAGGGTCCCTCTCTGACTTTCACTCTCGTACCATTGAACGCTACTCCCCCAGCTAAAACCCTCTGACCAGTCACCCCCAGCAAGGCCTTGGCTACCACACAATCCTGTGGGCACACAACTTAACTTACAGTATTCTAATGTCATTCACCTCAACTCCATCAGTATCTGCACCTCAGACTAAGGCCAATACTTGGCCTAAAGAATGCCCACAAACTGTGTAGACTCTTATAAGTGCCTTTCTTTCCTAAGTTTGCATTATATGCATTTTAAAGACCTTCCTAGAATGAGAAACGTGCTATTTCTATTATATTTTGACCAAGGAATACCCACTCAAAACAGTGTAGTATTTATGTATACGCAAACCACCGATCCAAAAACAAATTGAGAACCAAAGATACATTTTTCTTAGTTTTTTGTACATAATGAAAAACCAAAGAAACTGTTGCCAGAAAGTGTTGTAATCTGACCCTACACCTGTGTACTAAATGTACTTTTGTACTACTACTATTGTAATTGTACATAAAATGGGAAAAAAGCACATATGGACAAGATTCAGGGCTCCTGTCCAGAACTGAAAGGACTGTTGGACAAAAGAAAAAGCCAAAGCTTTGGGATTTGCAATTGATTGGAACACTTTTTCTTAATTTTGTTTTTTGGGGTACTGGATTTTTCTCTCTATCTCCCTATCCAGTTTTACGCCATGCTCCAGCTGTTCTAGTCACAAGGGAGGGACTAACTGAAAACAGCATTCGCTCCACCATTTAGGTAAAGTTATCTGTGCTTTGTTTTTCTACCGTTGTTATGTACTCTGATCATGATGTTGTGTACAGAGAGACTGATATTAAGTGACAGTAATAGTAGCTTAATGACTTGTACACTCAGTGCCATAACCCTTTGAACCCATAACCTCTCTTTATTCGTATTTTTCCAATCATATTTTGACTTGCATCCAGGTGCCTTCAAATTGTTATTGAGAAAGTAGCGAGTAGCACAACCCTGTGATCTCACAACTGGGACGCATCATGGTGCATACCCAACTGATGACACGCCAATCCTTCTCCATGGCTTTAACATCCAGTGATGTGGAGTGTAGACTAAGAATGGGTGTTGCCTGTGACGTTGTGTAATATACTGAACAAAGATATGAACGCAACATGCACCAATTTCAAAGATTTTACTGAGTTATAGTTCATACAAGGAAATCAGTTACTTGAAATAAATTCATTAGACCCTAATCTATGGACTTCACATGACTGGGCAGGGGTGCAGCCATGGGTGGTCCTTGGAGGGCATAGGCCCACCCACTGGGGAGCTAGGCCCAGCCAATCAGAATGAGTTTTTCCCCACAAAAGGGCATACCCCCTCAGATGATTCCGCAGGTGAAGAAGCCGGATGTTGAGGTCCTGGGCTGGTGTGGTTATACGTGGTCTGCGGTTGTAAGGCTAGTTGGACTTACTGCCAAATTCTCTAAAACAACATTGGCGGCAGTTTGGTAGGGAAATTAACATTATGGCAGCTATGTTGGGCATTCCTGCAGTCAGCCTGCCAATTGCACGCTCCCTCAACTTGAGACATCTGTGGCTTTGTGTTGTGTGACAAAACTACACATTTTGAAGTAGCCTTTTATTGTCCACAGCACAAGGTGCATCTGTGTAATGATCATTCTGTTTAATCAGCTTCTTGATATGCCACCTGTCAGCTGGATGGATTACCTTGTCAAACTGACAGGGATGTAAACAAATTTGTGCACAACATTTGAGCGAAATTAACTTTTTGTGCTTATGGAAAATATCTAGGATTTTTATTTCAGGTCATGAAACATGGGACCAACACTTTGCATTTTGCGTTTCTATTTTTGTTCAGTGAATTTACAATGGTGTGTACAGCTATTCAACTCACCAGAGGAGAGCACAGAGAGGCCATCCAAGTCAGTGCTGAGAGGCTTGAGTCAATTACTCCTAATCAGTCTCTATCAATAGCAGCAATTGCTCTAACACAGATGATTCATCAGCACTGACAATTGTCCCATTCTGAGCATAAATAGTACTAACCACGTTGAATCCTTTTGACCCATAGTAGTCTCAACTCTGACAGAGGGCTGTGCTATCATTGACAGGCCAAAGTGACTGCTCCACTGCTGCCTTAATACACACACGTTCACACACACACAGGGACTGGGAGCTGCTAATGTGACGACGTTGTGAACATGAGAGCTGGGCGCTAGCTGCCTCTGACAGTGCTCTGCTCGTGGTGCGGCGGCAGGCAGCGCTGTCTGTGTGGGTGAACAGCACAGCCCAGCTGCTGGCCTCCCAGTCTTCCAGTAATCCCTGTGAAATCTCACATTCTCCCTGACAATTCACACTGTCTGTCGGCCTGACGGCCCATTTCATGCCTGCCATCCAGCCCCTCTGATCCACACCATAACAAGACACCCAAGCACTGCCGAGCCGAGTCCTACATCTGCCCTTCCCTGTCTCCCTGCTTAGGAGGCTATCAGTACAGTGCAGTGGCACGTCTCTATCAACTGATGAGCACTTATGGGTTTGGGGTTGAAGGCACTTATTGTTTTGTTGTTAAATGTTTTAGAATGTTTATTCCAAAGAGCATGCTGGCTTATTATTTGTCTATGTTGTCGGACCTTATGTGCGATTGGAGTTTGTTGACCACTATAGTGCCAATGCCAACCTCAGTAGGTGAATGTGAAGACTAAAGCCATGAATGCACTGTGATAGACTTAGTGAATCTTAAAACCTTAGCTTGGAGACTGAGACAATAATCCCTACTATTGTGGGATTGTATTAATGTACAACATTAATTGAAGGGTTTTATTCTGTAGCATAATGAGCATATCAAGGTGTTGTTTTTCTGTCCCATATTTTCTTTCTTGATTTTGAACCAAAGCAAAGTGAAACTGGTGCTTACCTCAGGACTGAACCCAGCATGGGGACGCGACGCTTTAGCTACACAGCAACCAAACAACACATACGTACACACTTACACACGTACACACTTACACACGTACACACGTACACACATACACACTTACACACTTACACACTTACGTACATGCAGACAGAGACACACAGACATTTACATACATTTTCATTTTTTATTTTGAGGGGACAATAGTCCTGTGTTAAACCTGTGGTTATTTCATGGTTATGAGATGTTTTACTTGTCTTACCATTTTGTTGATAACATGTGATATGAACATTTTCCTCTTATTTTAATATGCTGTGTACATGTTCCTTTTTACTGTCCTAATAGAGGGTTTGTAGGGGTTTGACCAATGACGTTATCTTTAAGGAAAAGTCAAGCTGGTGATTTTCTCTTACCTTTGGAAACAAAAGTGTTAACTTTATTTCAACAGAATATACAAATGTAAATGTTGATAGGGCTTGTAAGGCAAGACATAAGGGAATACCTCTGGTTCCAAAGAAACGTATATACTGTCTATGTGAATTAGGTCTTTTATTTTTCACCCGAAGCCTTAATGTTTAGTGACGTGTTTGGTTGCACACCAGGAGTGATGTATTTCTCAGTATTTCCCTAAACAGATAAACAGTGGCTGGGCTCTGAGTGGATGAAAGCTATAGCCTCAAGTTGTTTGACCCATTTCTCTGGAGGAGGCTTTGTGAGCTGATGATGAATAAGGCTGTGTGTATTTATACACAAACACACTTTAAGCCAGCTTGTTTTGGACTGCAGGACATGCAGCGGTTCCCAGCAGCCTACGTGAAACACAAAAATCCACACTTGGCTCCAAAGTTAATTTAGAAAAATAGTCTACATTGAAACTGTATGGGCACAGCTGTTTTGTTATAACATAAGAAACTAGTTTAAATGACATGTGAATTGACAGGGGCAGTGGACAATATCAATCTTCGATTTATCATGGCAGCATGAGGTTGGACCACAGACATGTGAAGCCCCATAGATGAGAGGGAACAGCCCATTTGAAGTTGATGTCAATGGTGGGAATATAAATCTCTCCTGCTCGTTCTGTCTCTCATTCATTAGTTCACTCTCACTGAGTTTATCTCCCGTTTCCTTGTCTCGCACCGTTAAAACAAGAAAGAAATAGTTTCCACTGACACTCCAAATCTGTACAGGAAGAGAGAGGCAGATAATGTCCAGCGTTACTGTTCTGAAATTACATATAGGGGGGCAGAGAGTGTGGTGTGTGTGTGTGTGTGTGTGTGTGTGTGTGTGTGTGTGTGTGTGTGTGTGTGTGTGTGTGTGTGTGTGTGTGTGTGTGTGTGTGAGTTTAAAGGGGGAAGTGTTGGTTTGTCTGTTTGTGTCCACATGCTATTTGAGTGTATGAATGGCTGTTAATGTATGCTCTGGGAATAGTTCTGGTGTGAAGGAGAGCAGAGGAGTGAAGGAGCAGGAAATGAACTGTTGGCTGGGCCTTAGCGTTGAGCAGGATGTGCAGTGTGTATCTGCTTGCAGACCGATAGAGACACAGATGAAGATTGGGAGGGAGTAGGGAGGGAGAGGAGCATGGAGAGCTCAGCAGGGTGGACATAAGCCCATTGTTTAAATATGAAAGACTGATCTTAGTTCTAAACCTCGCCATTCAGAAAACATTAAGAGCCTCCCTATCTTTTTCCCTTCTTCCTTCCTTTTATTTTGTTTTCATTTTTTTCTGAAAACTCTTAACAAATTAAAGGTCTAATGAAGCTGTTTTTATTTAAATATTACATCCTTTCTGGGTATTAATTAAGTACCTTACTTTGATTGTTTCAATCAAAATTATCCCAAAAAATAGCTTCTTAGCAAAGAGCAATTTCTCAAGCAAGTCTGTCTGGGAGTGATCTGAGTAGGGAGGGGAAAATTGAAAACTAGCTGTTATTGGCAGAGAGGTTTGGAATTCTCTTTCTTATTGGTCTATTAACAACAACAACAAAAAATGTTGAGCATGGCCTTATTTCTATTGCAGCATATTGGATCACTGTCATTCAGATTCCATTCACCCAGTTCAATGTAATGTGATAGGTTTAGGCTACTACATGATAATCAAATGTTCCCTATACCCAGCATGAGGTTGCTACAACCCAGCCTATGAATGAAAGTTTACAATGTAGGTGCACACAGGTCGAGAGAAACATTTGAGGTGACACTTGCCTGTATCTAGCTGATCTAGGATGTAATCATTAGTCTAGGATGTAATCATTAGTCCAACAGTTGCAAACAAGAGTTTCTATTGGACAAATTCATGTATGTTTATCCCCGTTTCGTTTTTTTCAACAGAATCGGCAGAATGAATACACCCCTGATCACGCGTAAACACAGTTCACTTTGATAGCAGCCATATTGTATTCCTTCTGTCATCTATGCACTCTCCTCCTCTCACCTTTTCCCTTCACTTGTGGACTTCAATGCACAACACATCAGCTGTCTGTGACCAGGCAAAAAAACCTTTCCAAACCATATCAGAACCGCTACACACGGTCTACACTGTTGTCACCATATTAGCTAAAGTAACGTCCTAGTCAACATAGCTAATAGAACAAATGTGTTAGTAAACCCGCTACAATCAAACAGTACATTTACAATGTACAGTCAGTAAGCAGTTTAGCACTTACACCGATGGGCCCCAGTGGCAATAAATTAGTAAAACCAAAAGCTTACCTTGAATGGGAAGAGTTCCAGTGTTGTGTTGGATAGTCATAGCCAGCTAGCCAACATAGCATCCCTCTGTTTGAGCAGGTTGTTTGAATAGGCTAAACTAGCTAGCTGCATTTGCTAGCTAAGTAAGTGAGCCTGAAAAACATTACAAATTCTCTATCTCACCGCATTGTATGCACTGCAGTGTTAACTAGCTGTAGCTTATGCTTTCAGTACTAGATTAATTATCTGATGCTTTGATTGGGTGGACAACATGTCTGTTCATGCTGCAAGAGCTCTGATAGGTTGGAGGACATCCTCTGGAAGGTGTCACAATTACTGTCTAAGTCTATGGAAGGGGGTGAGCACCATGAGCCTCCTAGGTTTTGTATTGAAGTCAATGTACCCGGAGGAGGACAGAAGCTAGCTGTCCTCTGGCTACACCATGGTGCTACCCTACAGAGTGCTGTTGAGGCTACTGTAGACCTTCATTGCAAAAAAAAGTGTTTGAATCAATTATTTGGTGACGTGAATATATTTTGTATAGTGTTATCTAAACAGGATAACTTTTTAAATGTTTTACCATTTTTATGACATTCACTGAGGAGGATGGTCTTCCCCTTCCTTCTCTGAGGAGCCTCCACTGGTTCCCACAGTGGACCGGGTTGAATTAGAAGGGAAGGAGAGACTTGACACTTTCATTCTTTATTACAAGCAGCTGCTTTCCTCCATTTATTCCCCCAAACTGCACTTTTCTGGAAAATTCATTGAATTATAATTTTTATTACCCTCATGACCCCCTAAAACCCTCCTCAATTGCCTTTCCTCTCGCATGTTGCTTCCTCCTTGTCCTCCTTTTCCTCTCTCCCCGATCCAACCACTGATCTCCCACTTTTTCTTCCTTCGTTACCTCAAAGCACTGCTCTCACCTCCGTCTGTCTCCCGCTCTCTTCTTGACACTCAGCACAAACCACTAGCCCAACCCTCCTCCTCTACTCCTCCTTCCCTACGCCTCCTCTCTCCCATGATCAAGTTGCTTCCAGTTGTTTTTCCTGCTGAAGAAGACAGTTGTCTAAATGTTTATGCGAACAACTACTTTCTTTTTCTTAACACCCTGATCAAGTTCCAAAATGAACTTCAAAATTTGACGACGTTATTATGTGCTTGCTTTTCATGTCCAGAATTATTTTTCAAAGGAATATAAGAGACAGAGAGCATCATTATTGAGGAAACGCAGGATAAGACGAGAAATGTTCAGAGGGAAATATGCTAAGAAAGATGCCAGTAAAGTAAACATGAGTGGATGAAATTGCACAATTGAGCCAGACCACAGCTCCACTAGCCAAGTCATGTGCTGAGATGGAGAGGGAGAGAAAGAAAGAGAGAGAAAGAATGAGAGAGTTGAAGTACCAGTCATAGCTTAAGTAAACAACATAGAAAAAACTGAGTGGCGGTGAACTGCTGCATCGTCAGGTTTTCATGTTGGCGTCTCAGTCTGGGTGCCCTCAGCATTGGTGTCTTCTTACCAGGCCTTCAAATCATCACCCAGTCTCCACATGACAGAGACAGACAGTCTTTGTTGAAGCAGAGGAGGGAGTTGTGGCTGGTGGCTGCCCCATGTCTTCTTCAGTGTGTTTTGCTTGGAGCGTTCTGTCTCCACCAGGCAGTGAAATAGTCAGACCGCAGACCTGATCAACAGACAAGACAGAGTACGAAGACACCGTGTAATCTAGAATATCATATTGCCGTTTCTCAAGGCTTGACTCTATTAATATGATTCATTTACGGTACTTCTCCTAAAGTGAATTGACTGAAACAACAAACAACTTAACAGGAAAACACAACTATTTGGGTGAAAATAGCAGTTCAGTTTGGGATCTAATCTGGGGTCTAATAGTCATGTATGAGTACACAGATACACACAGACACAAACAAAACGCAGACACACGAACAAACACACAGCTGGATGGCAGACTGCCCTGTCACTGTTCATGACTGGCTGTTCCAGATTAGGTCAGATTTAATTAGGCTTCCCTGCTCCATTTGGAGTGTCAGTTCTTGTAGAAAAAGTCATTACTAAAGCAAAGGCAATGTTACTGACGGCCTGAACTGAACACACACTGAGATGCCTGCCAGAATGTCACAGAGCCGAGGGTCCACACACTCCTAAACACACTGCCCATTTACATTAAACTCACACACACAACCAATTTGATCCCATATAGAAATGGTGGATTTGGTCCATCATCTGATAAAGATATCCGGGGGCATTGAGGTGGAAGAAGGATTTGAATTTGTGGTTGTAGAGTTGGAAAGTTCAGCAGGTATGTAGACTGAATAGGGATAGGCGGGGTAGGAAAGTCCAGCAGGTATGTAGACTGAATAGGGATAGAGAGAGTAGGAAAGTTCAGCAGGTATGTAGACTGAATAGGGATAGACAGAGTAGGAAAGTTCAGCAGGTATGTAGACTGAATAGGGATAGACAGAGTAGGAAAGTTCAGCAGGTATGTAGACTGAATAGGGATAGACAGAGTAGGAAAGTTCAGCAGGTATGTAGACTGAATAGGGATAGACAGAGTAGGAAAGTTCAGCAGGTATGTAGACTGAATAGGGATAGACAGAGTAGGAAAGTTCAGCAGGTATGTAGACTGAATAGGGATAGACAGAGTAGGAAAGTTCAGCAGGTATGTAGACTGAATAGGGATAGACAGAGTAGGAAAGTTCAGCAGGTATGTAGACTGAATAGGGATAGACAGAGTAGGAAAGTTCAGCAGGTATGTAGACTGAATAGGGATAGACAGAGTAGGAAAGTTCAGCAGGTATGTAGACTGAATAGGGATAGACAGAGAAAGGGGAAGACAGAAGCACTGAACTTACAGTAAAACAACCAATTGACATCAGATATTATTCTGTCTCCAGGGAGATAATGGAACTTTATTTACCAAACAAGTACACCAGTATTTTTTAATTTTATTAATTTCAAATATAAACATTTTTTCAAGCGCTTTCTTGAAAATATAAAGCAAGGTTTTGAATAGAAAGCAATACACCAAAAAACTAACAGTATTTTTCTACTTTACATGGTCAATATTGTTCTTATTTTGCTTTAGTGAAATGAATGTATTTATTGCATGTCTAAATGTGTTATAGGTCATTGTTTTGTGTACATTACAATTGTGTCTTAATAAATCATGTTTGATAAGGCTTTTATTTGTTTTAAGCCATTGTGAGAATTGTATGTTTTTTGTTTGTTTCTATACTCAAAATCAACTTGGCAATAAAAATGAATTTGCATAATGGTTTCACAAAGCGGCTGTCTTCTCATTTGATTTTTCGAGTCACTTTTAAGGAATGAATCCATTCAAATCAATAAGATTGTCTTTCAGCACCAGGGCTCAATTCAATCCGTAGCGCAGAATATCTGCATTGTAGCACAGTTCACATTTAAAGGTCATTTCTGATTGAGCCGACATATGCAGCATTTACCGTAAATGCGTCTCCGCCACCACGGGAGCATTGCCTTTAATTGTCAATCTTGCTATAAAGCTGATCTTCAGCCCTACGGATTGAATAGAGCCCCTAGTGTTGTGTTGGAAGAGCTTCACCGCATTGTGCCAAACAGTGGCGGCTCACACAGTGCAGTCTGTGATTCGGCTTCCATCAAATACCTGAGATGAGTGAGATAGCTATTTTACCTTCCGAGGGACTAATCAAAAAGTGCAGCTTTTATCACCTGTGCTGGAAATATTTCATTGAGGTGTTACTGAATGTCAATGGTGATTACCTTGTCTTTTTTTATGCATTCGGAAATAAAGACCAATGGAACAGAGACACGAACCTCATGTGAAAGTAAGAATTTCAGCGGAATCTCATGCATCACAGTAGGTCCATATGCAACACTGAACAGGTCAATTACCCTGTCAGCAAGAGCAAGAGCAGCCAGATGCACACATGTACACACACACCATGTGTGCACATTTCCTGATAGGCTATTCACAGCACATGTGAAATCATTGTATAATTTCCATACATATCGGATATGGATCCATAGCCAGCACCTTGCTATGACTTGCTTCTTGACATGGAAGAAAAAAAGAGAGAACGCTGTACCTGAAATATAGAGCTCTACTTGCACCACCAACTTCACGTTCAACGAATAGGAACATTATGACACAGAACATTGACACGGTCAGTGCCACAAAATAATCTATCTTCAAATACAGAGATTCACTATATACTGTAAATGCAAACTTCTCTTTGGTAATGAGCCAGCTCTGTTCTGTGATTTCATTGAGAAGCTCATATACCAACATGATATACAGTGTTCCCATAGTGAGTTCCCCAGAGTGCCCCAGCTAGCTGTATTCCTGTCCTGAGCCTTGGCGGGCAGGGGTAGCGGGGCCAAGGCAGAGATGCCTATGCCAGGGCAGATTCTGATGAGGTGGTCTGAAAAAGGCAGGGCTTCACTGGCAGTGTGCCATACCTCCCTCTGCCCCCCTGCAACGCGTCAAATCAAATGGCAAATGGCAAAGGTCTGAGGTGTTTGGTATCGGGCAATGGTGCCCTGACCCAGAATGATAATGTCAGGGGGCACAGACGGTGGGTGCAAAACTATGCAACAACCCCATACCCCACCACCATCCCCCCAGCCTGTCACACAAGCACTCTTATGGACATTCCTTGCAAGGCACAGACTCATGGGCATATACTTAATCACTGACATACACACAGTAGGTACAGTATATGAGATCATGATCAACAAGGATATGAGCGTAAAAAACATGGAGCCACATGCCAAGGATAGCATTCAATCTACATCATTTAAACTCACTTTGGTGAGTACAGGGGAGCTGGCTAATGGCAGATAGAGGCTGCTGAAGCAAAGTTCATAGCCCAAATCAGAATCGCTTTTATTTGCAAAGTACATGTACAGTTGGAACTCAAGATAGTTGGAAGTTTACATACACTTTAGCCAAATACATTTAAACTCCGTTTTTCACAATTCCTGACATTTAATCCTGGTAAAAATTCCCTGTCTTGGATCACCACTTTATTTTAAGAATGTAAAATGTCAGAATAATAGTAGAGAGAATGATTTATTTCAGCTTTTATTTCTTTCATTGCATTCCCAGTGGGTCAGAAGTTTACATACACTCAATTAGTTGGTAGCATTGCCTTTCAATTGTTTAACTTGGGTCAAACTCTTCGGGTAGCCTTCCACAACCTTCCCACAATGAGTTGGGTGAATTTTGGCCCATTCTTCCTGACAAAACTGGTGTAACTGAGTCAGGTTTGTAGGCCTCCTTGCTCGCACACACTTTTTCAGTTCTGCCCACAAATTTTCTATAGGATGAGGTCAGGGCTTTGATGGCCACTCCAATACCTTGACTTTGTTGTCCTTAAGCCATTTTGCCACAACTTTGGAAGTATGCTTGGGGTCATTGTCCATTTGGAAGACCCATTTGCGACCAAGCTTTAACTTCCTGACTGATGTCTTGAGATGTTGCTTCAATATATCCACATAATTTCCTCCCTCATGATGCCGTCTATTTTGTGAAGTGCACCAGTCCCTCCTGCAGCAAAGCACCCCCACAACATGATGCTCCCACCCCCATGCTTCACGGTTGGGATGGTGTTCTTAGGCTTGCAAGCCTCCCCCTTTCCTCCAAACAAAACGATGGTCATTATGGCCAAACAGTTCTATTTTTGTTTCATCAGACCAGAGGGCATTTCTCAAAAAATGTATGATCTTTGTCCCCATGTGCAGTTGCAAACCGTAGTCTGGCTTTTTTTATGGCAGTTTTTGAGCAGTGGCTTCTTCCTTGCTGAGTGGCCTTTCAGGTTATGTCAATATAGGACTCGTTTTAACTGTGGATATAGATACTTTCTACCTGTTTCCTCCAGCACCTTCACAAGGTCCTTTGCTGTTATTCTGGGATTGATTTGCACTTTTCGCACCAAGGTACGTTCATCTCTAGGAGCCAGAACGCGTCTGGCGTCTCCTTCCTGAGCGGTATGACGGCTGCGTGGTTCCATGGTGTTTATAATTGCATACTATTGTTTGTACAGATGAACGTGGTACCTTCAGGCGTTTGGAAATTGCTCCCAAGGATGAACCAGACTTGTGGAGGTCTACAATTTTTTCTGAGGTCTTGGCTGATTTCTTTTGATTTTCCCATGATGTCAAGCAAAGAGACACTGAGTTTAAAGGTAGGCCTTGAAATACATCCACAGGTACACCTCCAATTGACTGAAATTATGTCAAAGAAGCTTCTAAAGCCCTGACATCATTTTCTGGAATTTTCCAAGCTGTTGAAAGGCACAGTCAACTTAGTGTATGTAAACTTCTGACCCACTGGAATTGTGATACAGTGAATTATAAGTGTAATAATCTGTCTGTAAACAATTGTTGGAAAGATGAGTTGTTCATGCTCAAAGTAGATGTCCTAACCGACTTGCCAAAACTATAGTTTGTTAACAAGAAATTTGTGGAGTCGTTCAAAAAAAGGTTTTAATGACTCGAACCTAACTGTATGTAAACTTCCGACTTCAACTGTAAATGTACCAAGAATTTGACCACGTGGAACTACATATATAGCCAAATATATGCCAAAGGTAACTCTCCATTTCAGATGGTCATACCAACAAGGCCCCTAGATACTGAGTGTACCACCATTCTGCTTAGACATCCCAATAGTCTTCTAGGAAAACAACATCTAGGGATGGGAGTGGCCGTGTGTGTGTGTGTGGACAGTATGCAGGCCTGGCTGTGTGTGGCGTCTGGAATGCAGTGTTGAACCCTGGAGAGGTAGGGGAGGAAGGTGGGGGACCGAGGTGAGGGGTGGAAGGCGGGGGACCGAGGCAGGGGTGGAAAAAGTACTAAATTGTCATACTCGAGTAAAAGTAAAGATACCTTAATAGAAAATTACTCAAGTAAAAGTGAAAGTCACCCAGTAAAATACTACTTGAGTAAAAGTCTAAAAGTACTTGGTTTGAAATGTACTTAAGTATCAAAAGTAAAAGTATAAACCATTTCAAATTCTGTATATTAAGTAAACCAGACAATACAATTTTCTTGTTTTTTTAAATGACGGATAGCCAGGGGCACACTCCAACACTCAGACATAATTTACAAACGAAGCATTTGTGTTGAGTGAGTCCGCCAGATCAGAGGCAGTAGGGATGACGAGGGATGTTCTCTTGATAAGTGTGTGAATTGGACCATTTTACTTCTTGAGTACTTTAGGATGTCATGGAAAATTTATGGAGTAAAAAGTACATTATGTTCTTCAGGAATGTAGCAAAGTAAAAGAAGGCAAAAATATAAATAGTAAAGTACAGATACCCCCAACCGAGGTGAGGAAGGTGGGTGACCGAGGTGAGGAAGGCAGGGGTGAGGGGGGACTGGATGAGAAGGGTAATCTGACTGTTGTTTCATCCTCAGGGTCAGGGTCCTTGCCAGAGTCAGGACATACACACGCTGTCTGTCTGCTCAGCATTTAGCCCCCCCACCCCCCAAACAAACACACAATCACACACCACTTTAGCCTATAAAGGGAGCTAGCATGTGTATGTGAGTGTCTGTTGAGGGGCAGAGCTGTTAAGAGGGTATTGATCTTCTGATCTCTCCTCTCTACCCAGACCTCTAACTCGGTCGTATGTCATATCCAACCCTCATATTCTTCACCACATGAGTCTCTCTCTGTGTCTCTCTTCCTCTCTCTTCCTCTCCCTGTCCACCCTTCCTCTCTCTCCCTCTATTCCTTCTCCCACTCCCTCTCTCCCTCTATTTCTTCTCCCACTCCCTCTATCCCTCTATTCCTTCTCCCACTCCCTCTCTCCCTCTATTCCTTCTCCCACTCCCTCTCTCCCTCTATTCCTTCTCCCACTCCCTCTCTCCCTCTATTCCTTCTCCCACTCCCTCTCTCCCTCTATTCCTTCTCCCACTCCCTCTCTCCCTCTATTCCTTCTCCCACTCCCTCTCTCCCTCTATTCCTTCTCCCACTCCCTCTCTCCCTCTATTCCTTCTCCCACTCCCTCTCTCCCTCTTCCTTCTCCCACTCCCTCTCTCACTCTATTCCTTCTCCCACTCCCTCTCTCACTCCTTGGACTCCCACAGAATGGAAAACAGCTGGGTCTGGGACTGCCCAGAGCACATTATGCCCAGCTATTCAATGATCCCCCACCTCTCCTCCTCCCCTCCTCTCCTCCACCCTGTCCAGTGCTCTCTCTTGCTCCCTCTCCTCATTTAAGGTGTGGTTGTGCAGCTGAACAAAAGGAAAACATCTTGTATGAGAACATGGTTCTCCTCTCTGTTTCTGTGAATTAATTCCCCAACCCAACTCCCTGCTGATCCTCTGCTGTTATGGCTGCTCCTGCTTTTGACAAGTAGAAAAATATATAGTGCAGCCGAGCTCTCTGGCTAAGTATGTGTACCCCTAACTTGAGTAACGTGTTAAAGAAATGAATATCCCCCCATCCTCACCCAGTTCACCTGCTGTGGAAAGTAGAGGGGTTGCAGATTGCAGAGTAGTACAACAACAGCAGCTGCAGGTGTCGAATAACAGAGAGAACAATGGAACATTGGTTGGACATGAGAGACTTTTCTATTGAACGACGATTGATTAAACATAAAGCAGCATGTTGGTAAAATGGCTACTGGTCAGACATGTAGGGGAGACCATACACAGGAAACCATACACAAAATGAGTCATGTGACCAAATATTTAGGAAGAGATGATCATTTCATGGAGTCTGTGAAGAGAAACCATGTGGAAAAAGTGGTAAGTTAATTGCAAAAAATGGATTTTCAAAAGGTAATATTGTGTTACAGGTTTTATGATGCTTGTATTTAAACCATCATTTTATAATAATAATAATAATTTTAAGATTGTTTTATACATCAGGCTAATATAGTCAAAATGTTTGCCTTGGGGTACATTGAGCCAATGGCCATGGGTTAAGTTGATCCAATGACCACTATTGGGCTCCCGAGTGGCGCAACGGTCTAAGGCACTGCATCTCAGTGCAAGAGGCGTCACTACAGTCCCTGATTCGAATCCAGGCTGAATCACATCCGACCGTGATTGGGAGTCCCATAGGGCGGCGCACAATTTACCCAGCGTCGTCTGGGTTTGGCCGGGTTAGGCTGTCAATGTGAATAAGAATTTGTTCTTAACTGACTTGCCTAGTTAAATATTGGTTAAATAAAAAAATAACACATAGAAATTATGACTACATTTGGTCAGTTTTATGCATAATATGCATAATATTTTTTAAATGTGTCATGCATATGAACTCAACGCATTTTCTATTGTTACATAGCAGATATCATTATGCCCCCATGTACACACTCTTAGAGAAAAGGGTTCCAAAGGGTTGTTCGCCTGTCCCCATAGGATAACCCATTTTGGTTCCAGGTAGAACCCTTTTGGGTTCCATGTGGAACCCAACGTGGAAAGGGTTTTACCTGGAACCAAAAAGGGTTCTCCTATGGGGACACCCAAAGAAGCCTTGTAGGTTCTAGATATCACTTTTTTTTGAGTGTACAAATATAAAACAAGCAGGGGTCTAGCCCCCTTGAGGTTCTTGAGAGAGCAGCCAAGGAAGTGAGAGAGGGAAAGAAGCCCATTTGAGCAGCAGCAAGGGATGGAAATAATTGATTGAATGACACTGCACTGAAGGGGTGCATTGACAAAAATGAAAACAAACACGTACCTGTGTGAAGAGAGGCTATGACAGAGTAGCAGATGCACACAAGGTCTTATCTGATGACACAGAGTCTGAGATTGCTAAACATATCAAGACTCTCACAGACTAGTTTCATGGGCTTAGTAGCCTCAAATGCAGAGAACTTGCTTATGAATTGGCAGATTGAAACAACATCCATGTCTCAAACAACTGGTCAAGAAATGGAAGGGTAAGTGATTGTCACGTTCTGACCTTAGTTCTGTTATTTTATTCTTTGTTTTAGTATGGTCAGGGCGTGAGTTGGGGTGGGCAGTCTATGTTTGTTTTTCTATGTTGGTTTTTGTGTTCAGCCTAGTATGGTTCTCAATCAGAGGCAGGTGTCGTTAGTTGTCGCTGATTGAGAATCATACTTAGGTAGCCTGGGTTTCACTTTTGGTTTGTGGGTGTTTGTTTCCGTGTGAGTGTTTGGGCCACACGGTACTGTTTCAGTTTTGTAAATTCACGTTGTCATTTATTGTTTAGTGTTCTGAGTTTTAATTAAACATCATCATGAACACTTACCACGCTGGGCTTTAGTCCTCCTCTCTTTCTCCCGAAGACAACCCTTACAGAAACACCCACCACAAAAGGACAAAGCAGCGTGGTAACGGGCAGCAGCGATGTCAGGACTCCTGGACATGGGAGGACGTTTTGGACGACAAGGGTTGCTACACATGGCAGGAGATCCTGGTTGGAAGGGATCGCCTCCCATGGGAACAGGTGGAGGCAGCTAGGAGAGCAGAGGCAGCCGGAGAGAGGAGCCAGCGATACGAGGGAACACGGCTGGCAAGGAAGCCCGAGAGGCAGCTCCAAAAATGTCTTAGGGGGGGAACACGGGGCGTGTGGCTAACTCAGGTAGGAGACCTGAGCCAACTCCCCGTGCTTACCAGAGAGCGAAAGGGACCGGGCAGGCACCGTGTTATGCGGTGGAGTGTACGGTGTCCCCGGTGCGTGTGCATAGCCCGGTGCGGTACATTCCAGCTCCTCGTATCGGCCGGGCTAGAGTGGGCATCGAGCCAGGTGCCATGAAGCCGGCTCTACGCATCTGGTCTCCAGTGCGTCTCCTTGGGCCGGCGTACATGACACCAGCCTTACGCATGGTGTCCCCAGTTCGCCAGCACAGCCCAGTGCGGGCTATTCCACCTCGCCGCACTGGCCTGGCTACGGGGAGCATTCAACCAGGTAAGGTTGGGCAGGCTCAGTGCTCAAGAGCTCCAGTGCGCCTGCACGGTCCGGTCTATCCGGTGCCACCTCCACGCACCAGCCCTCCGGTGGCAGTCCCCCGCACCAGGCTGTCTCTCCGTCTTCTCCCTACAGGTGCTCCCGCCTGTCATGCGTTGCCGGAGCCTTCGTCCTGCCCAGCGCCGTCAGAGTCTCCCGTCTGTCCTGAGCAGCCAGAGTCTCCCGTCTGTCCTGAGCCGCCAGAGTCTCCCATCTGTGCTGAGCCGCCAGAGTCTCCCGTCTGTCCTGAGCCGCCAGAGTCTCCCGTCTGTCCTGAGCCGCCAGAGTCTCCCATCTGTCCTGAGCCGCAAGAGTCTCCCAGTCTGTCCTGAGCCGCCAGAGCCGCCAGTCTGTCCTGAGCCGCCAGAGCCGCCAGTCTGTCCTGAGCCGCCAGAGCCGCCAGTCTGTCCTGAGCCGCCAGAGCCGCCAGTCTGTCCTGAGCTGCCAGAGCCGCCAGTCTGTCCTGAGCCGCCAGAGCCACCAGTCTGTCCTGAGCCGCCAGTCAGCCAGGAGCCGCCAGAGCCGCCAGTCAGCCAGGAGCCGCCAGAGCCGCCACTCAGCCAGGAAGCACCAGAGCCGCCAGTCAACCAGGAGCCGCCAGAGCCGCCAGCCAGCCAGGATCCGCTAGAGCCGTCAGCCAGCCAGGAGCCTCCAGAGCCGTTCTTCACTCCAGGAGTCTCCCGCCTGTCCGGCGCTGTCGGAGTCCCCCGCCTGTCCGGCACTGCCGGAGTCTCCTGTCCATTCGGGACCCATCGCGAGTGTCTCTAGTCCGAGGTCGGCGGCGAGGGTCGCCGCTCATAAGAGGCCAAGGGGGCGGTTGAGGAGGCGGACAAACTATGGTGAATTGGGGTGCACGTCCCGCGCCAGAGCCGCCACCGCAGACAGACGCCCACCCAGACCCTCCCCTATATAGGTTCAGGTTTTGCGGCCAGAGTCCGCAGCTTTGGGGGGGGGGGGGGTACTGTCACGTTCTGACCATAGTTCTGTTATTTTATTCTTTGTTTTAGTATGGTCAGGGCGTGAGTTGGGGTGGGCAGTCTGTTTTGTTTTTCTGTGTTGGTTTTTATGTTCAGCCTAGTATGGTTCTCAATCAGAGGCAGGTGTCGTTAGTTGTCTCTGATTGAGAATCATACTTAGGTAGCCTGGGTTTCACTTTTGGGCCACACGGTCTGTTTCGGTTTTGTAAATTCACATGGTCATTTATTGTTTAGTGTTCTGAGTTTTAATTAAACATCATCATGAACACTTACCACGCTGGGCTTTAGTCCTCCTCTCTTTCTCCCGAAGACAACCCTTACAGTGATAATGAACAGATATATATATATGAATATATATATATATATATATATATATATGAATATATATATTAATATATATATAATATATATATATATATATATATGAATATATATATATATATATTAATATATATATTAATATATATATAATATATATATATATATATATATGAATATATATATATATATATATATATATATATATATATATGAATATATGTGAATATATATATATATATATATATGAATATATGTGAATATATATATATATATGAATATATATGAATATATATATATATATGAATATATATGAATATATATATATATATATATATATATATATGAATATATATATAATATATATATATATATGAATGTTGGCATGCATTTAAGATATACATCAATTAAACTTTGATCTACCAGCATTAATTCAACTTTGACCTAGGAGCACCATCACCCATTGACCAAAATAGGGGATTCTTGTCCAATTTCTTTTTGCTTAGGGGAGTTTTTATTTTTTATTTTATTGGGCACAGGGGAGGATGGTGGACTTTCTCAGTGGTTTACATTCGCCCTTTTGCAGGTTTTACTATATAATTTCATCCATCCTAGACACATTTCCTCATATGCTTGCATAAGTGTATCGCAGATTTCCTCCTCTTCGTCTGTAGCAGAGATCGGACCAAAACCGGAGCGTGGTAAGTGTCCATATCGTTTATTCTAAAATATAAACTGAACACTAAGAAATACAAAACAATAAATGTGAACATGAACGAAAACCAAACCGAAACAGTCCCGTGTGGTGACAAACACAGACACGGAAACAAACACCCACAAATCAACAGTGAAATCCAGGTTACCTAAGTATGATTCTCAATCAGAGACAACTAGCGACACCTGCCTCTGATTGAGAACCATACTAGGCCGAAACAGAAACCTAAACATAGAAACACAAAACATAGACTGCCCACCCCAACTCACGCCCTGACCATACTAAATAAAGACAAAACAAAGAAAAATAAAGGACAGAACGTGACAATAAGCCTCCCCTATCAAGGTGTTTTAGTACTTCCTTATGAACTATGCTTTTCTGCATGCTTACTATACCCCAGGTCAATATAGTCTACCAGTCTATCCTGCCATACACTGAGCGTACAAAACATTAGGGAAACCTGCTCTTTCCATGACATAGACAGACCAGGTGAATCCAGGTGAAAGCTATGATCCCTTATTGATGTCACCTGTTAAATTCACTTCAATCAGTGTAGATGAAGGGGAGGAGACATGATTGTGTGTGTGTGCCATTCAGAGGGTGAATTGGCATGACAAAATATTTAAATGCCTTTGAACAGGTTATGGTAGTAGGTGCCAGGCACACTGGTTTGAGTGTGTCAAGAACTGCAGCACTGCTGGGTTTTTTGCACTCAACAGTTTCCTGTGTTCATCAAGAATGGTCCACCACCCAAAGGACATCCAGCCAACTTGACACAACTGTGGGAAGCATTGGAGTCAACATGGTCCAGCATCCCTGTGGAACGCTTTCGACACCGAGTAGCAAATTGAGGCTGTTCTGAGGTTTGAAGGGTGTGCAACTCAACATTAGGAAGGTGTTTCTAAACAAATCAAATCAATTTATATAGCCCTTCATACATCAGCTGATATCTCAAAGTGCTGTACAGAAACCCAGCCTAAAACCCCAAACAGCAAGCAATGCAGGTGTTGAAGAACGTTGGCTAGGAAAAACTCCCTAGAAAGGCCAAAACCTAGGAAGAAACCTAGAGAGGAACCAGGCTATGAGAGGTGGCCAGTCCTCTTCTGGCTGTGCCGGGTGGAGATTATAACAGAACATGGCCAAGATGTTCAAATGTTCATAAATGACCAGCATGGTCAAATAATAGGTCAGGGACAGGTAGCACGGTAACGGTGCAAAGCCCTGTGATCTGAACGTTTCATTCCATTAGGGTCAGTTGTGGGTTGACTCTCGACAGTTAATAAGGTATATAAAGGCACAGTAGCAGGTCAGTCTGGCTGTATTTCTTCTGATACAGGGATTCGCTGTCTGTTGCGGATCAACATTCTCCCAAGTCGTTACGTAATAATGTGGTCACATATGCTCCCAGAAGGCCCAGTTGATCAGGAAAGCTTAACATCTGCCTTCTCTCCGATCCGAGCGGCTATTCATCGAGCACGTAGAACCTAACGCTGCAATATCGTCAAAATATTTGTTATTTAACTTTTAAATTGTGGAGTTGAAGTCGGTAGTTTACATACAGTTAGGTTGGAGTCATTAAAACTTGTTTTTCTCTCACTCCACAAATTTCTTGTGAACAAACTATAGTATTGGCAAGTCAGTTAGAACATCTACTTTGTGACACAAGTCATTTTTCCAACAATTGTTTACAGACAGATTATTTCACTTATAATTCACTGTATCACAATTCCAGTGGGTCAGAAGTTTACATACACTAAGTTGACTGTGCCTTTCAACAGCTTGGAAAATTCCAGAAAATGATGTCATGGCTTTAGAAGCTTCTGATAGGCTAATTGACATCATTTGAGTCAAATGGAGGTGTACCTGTGGATGTATTTCAAGGCCTACCTTCAAACTCAGTGCCTCTTTGCTTGACATCATGGGAAAATCAAAAGAAATCAGCCAAAAATGGTAAACCTCCACAAGTCTGGTTCATCCTTGGGAGCAATTACCAAACGCCTGAAGTTACCACGTTCATCTGTACAAACAATAGTACGCAAGTATAAACACCATGGGACCACGCAGCCATCATACCGCTCAGGAAGGAGACGCGTTCTGTCTTCTACAGATGAACCTGCTTTAGTGCGAAAAGTGCAAATCAATCCCAGAATAACAGCAAAGGACCTTGTGAAGATGATGGAGAAAACAGGTTCAGAAGTATCGTTATCCATAGTAAAATTAGTCCTATTTTGACATAACCTGAAAGGCCGTTCAGCAAGGAAGAAGCCACTGCTCCAAAACCGCAATAAAAAAGTCAGATTACGGTTTGCAACTGCACATGGGGACAAAGATTGTACTTTTTGGAGAAATGTCCTCTGGTCTGATGAAATGAAAATAGAACTGTTTGGCCATAATGACCATAATTTTGTTTGGAGGAAAAGGGGGAGGCTTGCAAGCCAAAGAACACCATCCCAACCATGAAGCACGGGGGTGGCAGCATCATGTTGTGGGGGTGCTTTGCTGCAGGAGGGACTGGTGTACTTCACAAAATAGATGGCATCATAAGAGAGGAAAATTATGTGGCTATATTGAAGCAACATCTCAAGACATCAGTCAGGAAGTTAAAGCTTGGTCGCAAATGAGTCTTCCAAATGGACAATGACCCCAAGCATACTTCCAAAGTTGTGGCAAAAAGGACAACAAAGTCAAGGTATTGGAGTGGCCATCACAAAGCCCTGACCTCAATCCTATAGAAATTTGTGGGCAGAACTGAAAAAGCGTGTGCGAGCAAGGAGGCCTACAAACCTGACTCAGTTACACCAGCTCTGCCAGGAGGAATGGGCCGAAATTCACCCAACATATTATGGGAAGGTTGTGGAAGGCTACCCGAAACATTTGACCCAAGTTAAACAATTGAAAGGCAATGCTACCACATACTAATTGAGTGTATGTACACTTCTGACCCACTGGGAATGTGATGAAAGAAATCAAATCTGAAAGAAATAATTGTCTCTACTATTATTCTGACATTTCACAATCCTAAAATAAAGAGGGCTGATCCTAACTGACCTCAGACAGGGAATTTCTACCAGGATTAAATGTCAGGAATTATGAAAAACTGAGTTTAAATGTATTTGGCTAAAGTGTAAGTAATCTTCCGACTTCAACTGTATGACCTTTTATGTGTTGCATAAACACAACCTGTCACAATGTTTTAATCCGATTAGGCTGCTTCAAATATCTTGAAGGCTACCTGTGCACATTCGTGGGATCTGTGGCATCTGTGGCACACAGAAAACTGTGCTATCTAGAACCTTTAAGGGTTCTTCGGCTGTCCCCATAGGAGAACCCTTTGCATAACCATTTTGGGTTCCATGCAGAACCCTTTCTACAGAGGGTTCTACACGGAACCCAAAAGTATTCTCCTATGAGGACAGCTGAAGAACCATTCAGGAACCCTTTTTTTCTAAGAGTGTAGTAGTGTCATAGTGATGACCTCTAGAGAGGAACTCAACAGATACAGGAGCTGGTAGATAGAGTACATAGAGACAAACAAGGGCACAGGGACAAAGAGTAAACATGACACTTCTGCAAAAAGGGGCCAGGGTGAGATCATGGGTGTGTTGTTGTTGGCAGTGTGTATGTGTGTGTGTGTGTGTGTGTGTGTGTGTGTGTGTGTGTGTGTGTGTGTGTGTGTGTGTGTGTGTGTGTGTGTGTGTGTGTGTGTGTGTGTGTGTGTGTGTGTGTGTGTGTGTGTGTGTGTGTGTGTGTGCGTGTGAGAGAGAGACAGTGTGTGAGTATGCCATTGCCATTTCCTGCCCTATGATTGACTCAAATGTGGGCACCTGCCTTGACAGAACCACCCATCCTGTTCCTCTCAGCTTGCTGTAAGCACACACATACAATACAACATGAACACACACAAACATGAGCACACACACATGCCCAAAATACATAAACACAAAGAGATGAAGACGCACACAAATATGACCACAAGGCCTCTTGTCCCTAACACCTACCACCCCTTACCCACACAGAACAACACACTCACAACCACCACCCAATACAATCTACAACTTCATCAAATATGAAAATATGTTCTGTAATACAAAGCATGTATACACGTGTACCAGCCTCCATGGAACTGCTAGTTGTACTACATTCTAAGCAGCTCAGGATAATGAATAAGTAATGTATGGATGCTGGAAGCTGTGGGGAAGCACATGGTAAACAGGGACTTTTACAGTCAGAATGTGCACATCCAGCACAGCGGAGGCCTGACAAGTCCAGACGGAGCCCCCGTGGCCTGGGGGGGGAGTGGGGGGAAGATTGCCTGGCTGACTGGCTGGCTGATT
This sequence comes from Oncorhynchus kisutch, assembly GCF_002021735.2. NCBI lineage: Eukaryota > Metazoa > Chordata > Actinopteri > Salmoniformes > Salmonidae > Oncorhynchus > Oncorhynchus kisutch. The sequence continues at coordinate 27,358,581 of NC_034191.2, forward strand.
CACTGACTGGCTGGCTGACTGGGTGGTAGGCTTGGTTGCTGACTGGTTAGCTGGCTGGTTGGCTGGCTAGGTGAGCCTGAGCCAGCTCTGGAGCTCAGAACAGAACAGAGACATGGCAGCCAGAGAGGCAGGGCCAGAACTAACACATTCATTCACATGGGGATAATAAGATGTCTAGGTTAGAGAGAGAGAGAGGTAGAATAGACGCGAGAGAGACTTTACATGCCTACAGGGGGACAGGAGGATCTGCAAGCTAATGAGCTGACATGCAAACACAACTACAGTGCAGACGGAGGAGTGGTGTGTGTGTTTTCCAGCATATTTGTATGTATGTGTGCGTGTGTTTTTGTGTGAGTAAAAATACATTAGCATATGCAAAATTAGTTTGTGTTTGCATGTGTGAGCGTTGATGAATGTGAGAGTGCTAGTTGATGTACGATTGTTGGCATGTGTGAGTGATGTTTGAGTGATGTGTGAGTGCTGTGTGAGTGCTGTTTGAGTGATGTGTGAGTGATGTGTGAGTGATGTGTTAGTGATGTGTGAGTGATGTGTGAGTGATGTGTGAGTGATGTGTGAGTGATGATTGAGTGATGTGTGAGTGATGTGTGAGTGATGTGTGAGGGCTGTGTTAGTGATGTGTTGGTGATGTGTGAGTGAACGTATCAGTTGGAGCAGTCGTTGATGCTTTGATGCTGTTGTTTGATGTGGTGATGTTAGGCGTGGAATGGGTCTGGACTGGACAGGCACCTGTGTAAGTGTGTGTGCATACGTGTGTGTGTGTATGTGCTAGTGTGTGTTTGTGTGTGTTTGTGCAAGTGTGTGTGAGTGTGCCTCTATGTGTTTGAGGCGTGCATGCGTTTGTGTGAGTGTATTGGAAAGGGTTGGTGGTTGGTGGACTGAGTACAAAAAGGCAATGAGGCATTGAGAGCTGGGTGTCAGTTACCTCTGCAGAATATGAAGTTACATCCTTAAAAGCTGTCCCATAGTATTATGTACACGTTGACAGGGGCAATAAATTACTCTCACTTTCATTCTGCTGGACTGGGTTTTAGCAATGGCTGTTGTAGTGAGAAGAAAACCAAGGGTGTTGTTTCTTGTTTCTCTCTTTCTGTATGTATGTGTGTGTTTGTGTGTGTGTATGTGTGTGTGTGTGTGTGTGTGTGTGTGTGTGTGTGTGTGTGTGTGTGTGTGTGTGTGTGTGTGTGTGTGTGTGTGTGTGTGTGTGTGTGTGTGTGTGTGTGTGTGTGTGGGTAAGATCGGGTGGTGTAGTCATAGCGTCCTCAGTCTCCTCAAAGTTTGAGACTCAAGATTTGTGTTATTGAGAAACATTTATTATAAACTGGGTGGTTTGACACCTGAATGCTGATTGGCAGCCTTGGTATAGCAGACATTTACTCCTGAGGTACTGATCTGTTGCACCCTCTACAACCACTGTTATTATTATTTGACCCTGCTGGTCATCTATGAACGTTAGAACATCTTGAAGAACAATCTGGCCTTAATGGCCATGTACTGTTATAATCCAGAAGAGGACTGGCCACCCCTCAGAGCCTGGTTCCTCTCTAGGTTTCTTCCTAGGTTCCTGCCTTTCTAGGGAGTTTCCTAGCCACCGTGCTTCTACATCTGCATTGCTTGCTGTTTGGTGTTTTAGGCTGGGATTCTGTACAGCACTTTGTGACATCTGCTGATGTAAAAAGGGCTTTATAAATACATTTGATTGAAATAAATTTGATATATCACAGGTATGACAAAACATTTATTTTTACTGCTCTAATTAGGTTGATAGCCAGTTTATAATAGCAATAAGGCACCTCAAGGGTTTGTGATATATGGCCAATTTACCACAGCTAAGGGCTGTGTCCAGGTTGCGTTGTGCCTAAGAACAGCCCTTAGCCATGGTATATTGGCCATATACCACACCTCCTCGGGCCTTATTGCTTAATTATCCCATGTTCTGTCTGTGAATGCTCCATTGGATGGGTGAGTGTGAGTGTGTTGTACTTGAGCACGTGTTAGTGATTGGAAAGTTCAGAATACTTAAGTGTGTGTCATGCAGCCGTAGATTAGTACCCCCATTAGCATCAGTGGCTGGCCTGTGTTTGGACTGGCTATAAACACAGCAAGGGTGATTGTCCCAGGTCCACTCTGTATCCGTCCCAGCCAGGTGATTGTCCCAGGTCCACTCTGTATCCGTCCCAGCCAGGTGATTGTCCCAGGTCCACTCTGTATCCGTCCCAGCCAGGTGATTGTCCCAGGTCCACTCTGTATCCGTCCCAGCCAGGGTGATTGTCCCAGGTCCACTCTGTATCCGTCCCAGCCAGGTGATTGTCCCAGGTCCACTCTGTATCCGTCCCAGCCAGGTGATTGTCCCAGGTCCACTCTGTATCCGTCCCAGCCAGGTGATTGTCCCAGGTCCACTCTGTATCCGTCCCAGCCAGGGTGATAGTCCCAGGTCCACTCTGTATCCGTCCCAGCCAGGTGATTGTCCCAGGTCCACTCTGTATCCGTCCCAGCCAGGGTGATAGTCCCAGGTCCACTCTGTATCCGTCCCAGCCAGGTGATTGTCCCAGGTCCACTCTGTATCCGTCCCAGCCAGGTGATTGTCCCAGGTCCACTCTGTATCCGTCCCAGCCAGGGTGATTGTCCCAGGTCCACTCTGTATCCGTCCCAGCCAGGGTGATAGTCCCAGGTCCACTCTGTATCCGTCCCAGCCAGGTGATAGTCCCAGGTCCACTCTGTATCCGTCCCAGCCAGGTCACCCGTAAGACAAGTCAGAATTCAACGTTCATCCATGTCTGAGGATGTCGGGAGATGATGTGGTAACTGGTCACCAGGGGCAACAGTGAGCGCTGTTACCTTCAAGTAGGTTCCAATTTAGAATTTTGAATGCCGGATGGGTGCAAGCATCTGCCTCTGGTATCAAAGGGTGTCCAGCAATAGAAAGTTGTTTTTGAGATTTTGGTTTTAAACATACCCCAAACCTTAACCCTTACGTTAACCATTAGGAGTTAATGCCTAACATTAAGATTTCTGAGTTAATGCTGCTTAAACGTAACCCTGACAGTAAACATTCTGAGTTAATGCTGCTTAAACGTAACCCTGACAATAAACATTCTGAGTTAATGCTGCTTAAACGTAACCCTGACAGTAAACATTCTGAGTTAATGCATGTTTGAAATTTGAGGCTTGAGAAACATGGATGAACATCTAATTCTGACATGAGACTGTGAGAGCTTGTTGCTCCATCCACCACTACCCTCTGATAACACACACACTCGGGGGTGGTATGACTCCGTGAGTACATCTCCTTGGCCTGGCGATGCCCCTTTGTACTCCTCCTCTGTCATCCAGTGACATGTTTCTGTCTGTCTGGAAAGCTTGGCGTCTTCTAGTTGGTTTAGTCCAAAATGGCAACCTTTTCCCTGTATAGTTAGCATTCTAGCGTTACTTTTGACTTTGACCACAGCCCTATAGGCCCTAGCGTGCCATTGGGGAATCATTCTGATGACCTGTCTCCCCAATGCCTTCTCATGCCCTCCACTGGCATCCTCACTCACTTCCTGTACCAGCTGTGGCTTGTCTCTCTTGCCCCACCCCCTCTCACTCCCCACTCTCTCATATATATATTTTTTTTTCTCATTCCCTCTCCCTCTGGGCACTCAGAGACTCTCTCGTTCCCAGGATCACATGGCCCAGTCTTGCTCAACAGAGTTTTCAAATGAACAACAGATCATCTCCAGCTACATCACATAGCCCGGGTATAACCAACATTCAGCTAAGTACTATTCAGCTAGTACTAAATACCCAACATGTCCAGACTGTAATAATGATTGAAGAATACTTTAGTTGGTATAATACCTTAGAAAAACAGGTCAAATATTCAGGTTTACACAGAACGTGGTGACGTCATCTTCCCTATAACTGCCTCATTTGACCGGCGGCCGTCTGTTTATACTCACAGTGAAGGCTACCAGGAAAGGTATGTGTTTGTAATAGCAAAATGCTTTGTATGTAAACTTTAACAAAATAATAAATGTTTGGACTTAACCTGTAACTGTGTCTTTTCATTCTGTAACTGCGGTTAACAAGTAATGCAAGTAGGATGTAACAATGTTGACAAACTATGATGAACGGATCTAGCGTGGTTCGTACAGCCCATGTAAAATGTAGCATTGCTACCACGAGCCAACAGAATGGAACTGGTTCACCTAAGAGAAGGCGAGGAAAACCACAGACATTTAGTAACAACAGGTAAGTATACAGGTGTTTAAGTCCAGGTTAAAGAATGGTGTGAACTAATTAATGATAGTGTTTGTGCGTGTAGGCAGGTTTTTTTTAAAGGGAAATAGTCACCGAGCGATATCGACCCAGAGCCGCTTTCGAGACACATCAGAGACGACCCATTATCATCACGTGGAGAAATGTAATACTATGGACATTACTGTATAATCACTGAATCATTTTGGATGGTAAGCCTTATTACATCGTATATAATGTTACAACCCAAATAGTGAGCTCATAGGAAATTTGTGACCCCTGATGTGAAAGGAAATTTGCAGGGAACAGAGATAAAGTGTACTAGGCATTGGTGTGAACCGCAGTTCCTTGTGTATTTAGGGGAGTGTGTGTGTGTGTGCATCTCCTCTCCAGCCTCCTGCCACAGTTTGCTGGCAGCAACCCCACTGTCTGTGCTAAAAGTCACGTCGCGAAGAGAGAGAGAGAGAGAGAGAGAGAGAGAGAGAGAGAGAAAGAAATTGAGAGAGAGATAGAGAGAGAGAGAGAGAGAGAGAGAGAGAGAGAGAGAGAGAGAGAGAGAGAGAGAGAGAAAGAAATGGAGAGAGAGAGAAAGAAATGGAGAGAAAGAAATGGAGAGAGAGGGAGAGAGAGAGAGAGAGAGAGAGAGAGAGAGAGAGAGAGAGAGAGAGAGAGAGAGAGAGAAATGGAGAGAGAAATGGAGAGAAACAGAGGAACGGGGGAGAAGGAGGAGGGTGTAGGGGGCACAAGGAACAGGACACAGGAAGTGGAGAAAGATGAAGAGCAGGGAGACAATGAGATGTACAAGGGGTTCTGAACTGGAGAGGAGGGAGAGGAGGAATGTGGGAAGAGAAGGAGTGGGCCTAGAGAGAGAGAAAGAGAGAGGAGAGAGAGAGAGGGTGTGTGCATCTGGCACTAGGAGGCACGGAGAGATAGCGTGGGCCAGGCTGGCCGGACGTGTGTGTTTGTGTTTGACTGAAGAGGGATGTGAGACGCAGAGACCCCTCACTGGCCCAGCTCTAACACTGGAACCCTGCCATACAGAGTTAGACACGGACACACACAGACACACACACTCTGGACACAGACACACACACACACACACTGGGTCCAGATACAGACATGGACGCACACACACTCTACAACACACACAAAAACTCTCCCTCTATGCTCTCAAATGCAAATACCTTTATATCATGTACACAGACACACATACACACACTGTGCACAATCAACACATGCAAAAGTATTCCTATGCAAACCAAATGATACTTAGAGATCTAAAGAAAGAGATGAGAGACATTGGGGCGGCAGAGTAGTCTAGTGGTTAGAGCGTTGGACTAGTAACCAGAAGGTTGCAAGTTCAAACCCCCGAGCTGACAAGGTACAAACCTGTCGTTCTGCCCCTGAACAGGCAGTTAACCCACTGTTCCTAGGCCGTCATTGAAAATAAGAATTTGTTCTTAACTGACTTGCCTAGTTAAATAAAGGTAAAATAAAAAAATTAGGAGCGAAGAGCGATGTAACGAGGCTGGAGAGGAGAGGAGAGGAGAGGAGGAACTAATGACGGCCACCACTGAGGCTTCCTCTACACAACCTCTAATGATAACAGCTGTCTGTTTTTACCAAAACGCTTCAGGAAAATGACACTGCTCAAGGTTACAGCAGCATCCCAAAACAGGATGAACCCACATCACCCCAAGACTCCTGTTTGTGTGCTACCTTTTGGGGAGGCAGGTAGCCTGGCGGGTAGAAGCGTTGGTCCAGTAACCGAAAGGTTGCTGGATCGAATCTCCGAGCTGACAGGGTAGAAATCTGTGGTTCTACCCCTGAGCAAGGCAGTTAACCCACTGTTCCCCGGGCGCCGATGACATGGATGCCGATTAAGGCAGCCCCCGCACCTCACTGATTCAGAGGGGTTGGGTTAAATGCGGAAGACACATTTCAGTTGAATACATTCAGTTCTACAACTGACTAGGTATCCCCCTTTCCCTTTAGGGCACCAGGAAAACACTACAAAGTTAGGCCTGATAGCTAATGCATGAGGCGTTAGGGCATAGACAGGGCTAGCTCAGGGTCATTCAGTATAGGCCAGACAGAGATGGACGAGCCTGATTTAAACCTGTGTGTTGACAGGCAGTGATATCCTGTCCAAAATAGTTGCATGCTTGGTCTCAATGTCATATTTCTGCCCTCATAACGTCAGCGTCATCTTGTGGCCCCCGCCCGCCAGCCCTCTGTCTGAGAATTCCTTTCCTGCACTTCAAGAGTCACTTCCTGTGCTGTGTAGCAGAGTGTCCCCATCGCCACGGAAACAGCGCAGAGGAGCGGCCTAATGCTCCACTCTTCCTTATGGGACTCCAGAGGACTAGGGAATAAAGCTGAACGTGTACACACAAAGTCGGGCACCAACATACACACACGTACACAAACACAAACCCTCCCTTTGTGGGCGGAGGCAGCATGTCCCATAATGGCACAGGGAGTGTGTGTTGAGGGAGGGCGAGGAGTGGGGGAGGGACATGGGGGGTCCATTGTTTTCAGTCTGGAAGGCATCACTGCTGGGGGAGGGAGGGGAAGGTGAGCCAAGAGTCAAGGAAAGGCTAAATTTAGAACACCTTAGTCCAAATATAAAAAATGTTCTTACGCATATTCAGAAACTCACGTATACATTACTGCATGTATTGGTGGAATAAATGACCTAATAATAGGAAGTAAGCAAACGTCAGAAAGGTCTCCCTTTTCAAAACTTAACAGACAGGTGTCAGGTGGTCTGGCTATGTCATTTACTGCAACAAGTGTATGGGAAATAAGTGACATATGTGAATGGGTAGTTCCTCCACATGTGTAATGGAGTCGGCATGTCTCTCTGTCCCTGCAGAGTCGGCATGTCTCTCTGTCCCTGCAGAGTCGGCATGTCTCTCTGTCCCTGCAGTCGGCATGTCTCTCTGTCCCTGCAGAGTCGGCATGTCTCTCTGTCCCTGCAGAGTCGGCATGTCTCTCTGTCCCTGCAGTCGGCATGTCTCTCTGTCTCTGCAGAGTCGGCATGTCTCTCTGTCCCTGCAGAGTCGGCATGTCTCTCTGTCCCTGCAGAGTCGGCATGTCTCTCTGTCCCTGCAGAGTCGGCATGTCTCTCTGTCCCTGCAGTCGGCATGTCTCTCTGTCCCTGCAGAGTTGGCATGTCTCTCTGTCCCTGCAGAGTCGGCATGTCTCTCTGTCCCTGCAGTCGGCATGTCTCTCTGTCCCTGCAGAGTCGGCATGTCTCTCTGTCCCTGCAGAGTCGGCATGTCTCTCTGTCCCTGCAGTCGGCATGTCTCTCTGTCCCTGCAGAGTCGGCATGTCTCTCTGTCCCTGCAGAGTCGGCATGTCTCTCTGTCCCTGCAGTCGGCATGTCTCTCTGTCCCTGCAGAGTCGGCATGTCTCTCTGTCCCTGCAGTCGGCATGTCTCTCTGTCCCTGCAGAGTCGGCATGTCTCTCTGTCCCAACAGACGGCATGTCTTGAGCTGTTTCCTGCTGGCTGCCTAGCCCTGACCCGCCTGGCTGAGGCTCGGCCACATACACGCACACACACACACACGCACACGCACACGCACGCACACAAAGCTGACCTTCACTTCCTGTCAGACAGCGACACCCCCTCGGCGAGGGAGAGATCTGTCTCCACTACGCCCCTCCCCCCACTACACACACACACACACACAGTGTGCTCACACATGCTAACTAGGGTCCTAGGCAGGAAAGAGGGCAGTCTCAACAGGTGCTCTGCTGGGCTTCTGTAACTCATTATAGTCTGAGGTACACAAACATTATGACGCCACATTCTACTGTTAGTGTAGCCTACCTAAACTAGACTGGTCATTACTGTACTGTCTGTCCATTGCTGCATTGCCTCAGAGAAGCTGTTGCGTTGTGTTATGTGTAAGACCCTAACCGGATGGTATGAGGAAGTGAGCCTGGAGTCAGCCTGAACAATAAAGGTGAGACTGGCTATTCTACTGTGTTCAGCTTTATTATCATTTTCCTCCAGTCCTGTAAGTGTGTGTGTGTGTGTGTGTGTGTGTGTGTGTGTGTGTGTGTGTGTGTGTGTGTGTGTGTCTGGTTTTACCATCATGGTTTTCTAGTGGCATGTCCCCATGCTAGCCTGCGGCATGCTGTGGTGTGGCATAGCTACGTGTGGAGCGTGGGGCAGTGGCGTGTCCCCATGCTAGCCTGCGGCATGCTGTGGTGTGGCATAGCTACGTGTGGAGCGTGGGGCAGTGGCGTGTCCCCATGCTAGCCTGCGGCATGCTGTGGTGTGGCATAGCTACGTGTGGAGCGTGGGGCAGTGGCGTGTCCCCATGCTAGCCTGCAGCATGCTGTGGTGTGGCATAGCTACGTGTGGAGCGTGGGGCAGTGGCGTGTCCCCATGCTAGCCTGCGGCATGCTGTGGTGTGGCATAGCTACGTGTGGAGCGTGGGGCAGTGGCGTGTCCCCATGCTAGCCTGCGGCATGCTGTGGTGTGGCATAGCTACGTGTGGAGCGTGGGGCAGTGGCGTGTCCCCATGCTAGCCTGCGGCATGCTGTGGTGTGGCATAGCTACGTGTGGAGCGTGGGGCAGTGGCGTGTCCCCCTGCTAGCCTGCTGCATGCTGTGGTGTGGCATAGCTACGTGTGGAGCGTGGGGCAGTGGCGTGTCCCCCTGCTAGCCTGCGGCATGCTGTGGTGTGGCATAGCTACGTGTGGAGCGTGGGGCAGTGGCGTGTCCCCATGCTAGCCTGCGGCATGCTGTGGTGTGGCATAGCTACGTGTGGAGCGTGGGGCAGTGGCGTGTGGCGTGTTGCGTGTTGCGGGCCAGGCACGTTTCCCCTCATAGCTGGGACATGATGTCAGTCTCTATGTGGGGCCTTAGGGGGCGGAGGGCAGGAACAGAGCAGGGGACACTGACTCGGTGCCAAGGAGGGGGGAGGGAGGGATGTGAGAGGGACCTCATCAAGGAGAGCTGGATCAGTAAGTGAATGAGGTGTGAGTGCATCAACCTGGCTGGGAGACGTCAACTGTTACAAACCATTGTGTGTCACTGACAGTAATGGCACTGGATTTGCTGTAGTGACATTTTCAATGGAAGCCTGGTTCCACCCCTCAGTAAACCACCTGCTTTGTAATGACTGGTTGTAAAATGTAAAATGTCCATAAACCAGAAATGAGCAGAAGCTGAGATACTCTACATTGGATACTGTACAGTCTGGAAGGTAGCACAGTGTCATGCTCTGTTGTCATATTGCCCTCACAGTACAGTACCTCTGCTACTCTAAGTCAATTATCAGCCTCTGATCTGTAATTATCAGCAATTATCTTCCATCCACCACACCTTTTCTCACTTCTACTAGTGTCTCCTTTCTGTATTGAGGCCTACCCCACTCCCTTTCCTGTGATTCCACTAAGAGTGTTTACAGTCCTGACATATTATTAACACTCATATTAAACAGCGAGCGGTACTACCCTGCACCGACAGAGCTCTTCACTAACGGAGGTGAAGTCACAGCTGTCTCTGCCAACCACATGGCACACTTCTAAACATAACATACTGTGTATCCATTGGAGAGGTCGTCACTCTACTTGGAGTACGTTACCCATAACACCTTTTAAGAGATGCTCTAGCAAAGACATTATGCATAATGTCCCGGCCAGTATACACATTCAGCACTGATTACTGAACAACACAGCCTTGATGTGAAAGAGTGCATGATAGTAAGCTGCTTTAGGGAGTAAATGATCATTTAAATGGTTTGCTTCTTAACAAGAGTCTGATTGCTCTCAGGTTTTATATCAGTGTGCCTCTGCTATCCTCTGTAACAACTTGGCTCCACTTGATGTATTGGGCCCCACTGTTTTCATAATAATATTGTTCTATTGTCCAGTCCTCCCATTCTGCTGTCTATTTTTACCACCACTCATATGAATCAGCCAATAGGGGGTATTGTTTATGTCTATTCTCTAAACATAACACCAGCAACCACAGGTACGAGTGTGAATGAGACTCCATGTTAACGATGACACATGGTCCTCGCCTCCCTGTGTGTGTATAATTACAACCAAATGGCGGATAGTGTGTGTGTGTGTGTATGAGCGTGAGTGTGTGTGTATGAGCGTGAGTGTGTGTGCATGTGCGTGTGAGTGTGTGTGTGTGTGTGTATGAGCATGTGTGTGTGTAAGTGCGTGTGCGTGTGAGTTGAGCACATGGTTTCTCTCCCCCGCGCATCTCTAATCAGACAGTCCCCAGGAGTATGATGTGAGAGGGGTCTAACTGCACTGAGCCACTAAGCTACATCATAAATCAGCTCTGCCCTTGGAAAGACCTGCACATGCAACACAAGCTAGGCTAACACGCTAATGTACCATAGCTACTGAGTATGTAACTGCAACATTGCTCGGTTCTGTTGATATACTGTAGGACATCGGTGTCAAACCAATTTTGCTGTGCATTCAGTCTTCACCAATGTTTTAGTAATGTTCCATGCACACTGACTGTCTGCTTTTCACTCTGTGATGGTCAGAGTGAAGCGACTGTTTACATGTAGGTCCATTGTAATTTCTACACAGTCCAACTGACAATCTCTTAGGAAAATATTAACTATTGGAACCAAGACTTAAAAAGAACTGATATTGGCACAAGATGGAGGGAATGTTGGAGCATAACTAACGATATTACAGTTTACAAAAATGTACATTTAATCCAGTATAAACTCATGTATATCATTTATTATAAAAGAGATCAAATTCAGAAATGCTAAAGCATAAGTGTAAAACTAACAATGACTCAATAATCCATGCCTTCTAGGAATGCTATGAAGTTCAAAAGTCATAGGCAGAGTTAGAAAGTTGACTGTCAGAAGTATTAGAATGAAAACGTACTGTTAATCTGTCTGTCTGCATATTTCAAGACATGAGAGACATGAGGGTGCAGTGACATACCCGATAGGTTGGACTCTTCTGGAAGTCAACCTCTACCGTTAACACAATGGAAAGGTCAAATGCTGTGTTATCTAAATGTTGAGGGCGACGGAGAGAAACAACATGGTGCATTTTGAAGCCATGTGCTGGAGATGAGGGTGTGAGCAGGTGGGTCTGGGCAGGGTGTTTATATGTGTCTGTATGTTTTCGTTTGTATGTGCATAAATACAATTAGAAAATAAAAAACTATTCTATGTAGATTGAGATCGACTTTTCTCCCACCCAAAAAAATAATGTTTTCTATTTGACAATTTGTATTTTTTTACTCAAACCACCAGTTGCCCACATTGAATTGGGCCATATGTTTGACATCCCTGATTTAGTGCAAAGTGAGTTTAGGACCATTGGGCCGACGGCAACTTGAGCTCATGCTGAAAAGGCAGAATGGCAATATGAGTGTGTGGAAGGAGGATAGAATAGAGTGGGCTATAGTCTGCCTTGATTCAGGTACAGTAGCCTACAGTAGGCCACATTTGGCTGGACTGGGTGGTCCTTGATGACAAGGCCAGGTCCTGTCTATCAAAGATATGTAATTTGCTTCCTTTCCTGGTCTGACCATAAGCCATCTCTCTTGTCTTTTCTCAATTTTTTCCATCTCTCTCCACTGTTTGGTCCATCCCTCCCTTTCTCCATCCCTTTCCAGACCTCCTCTCTGTTTCAATGCTCAGTCCCCATAGGAGGCTGCCTCTCCCTCTCCTCCCTCTCTCTCCCCTCCCTTTCTCCCACATCTGGCTAGGCAGCTGTGGCTGGCTAGGGTTCAGTGAGGGAGGGGCAGGGGTGGGGGGAGTAGGGTTGAAGGGTTGGCAGGGCTATCGGTTGCTTAGCCCAGTGCTCTGTTAAAAAACAGGTTGAGCTTTCTTGACACAAAAAAAGTGAACCGCACAAAAAGTTCAAACTAAATCTCCTTAGTCTCTCTCAGCCTGTCTATCAAAGCGCCTCCCTGTGCACTATTAAACTATTTTAAACAGCCGAGCAGGGAGAGAAGGAGACGGAGAGAAGGAGAAAGGGAGAGAGGGAGTGTGGGGGATAGGGGAAAAGGAGAGGGGAGAGTGGTAAGGTCAATGTTCTCAATATCTGATTTCTACATGTTAAATACATGAATCAATCTAACCCCGGGGCGCTTTATTTAAAACTGAGCAGACCAGAGAGCGAGGGAAGAGGTGGAGGGACATATGAAAAGGGGCTTGGTATGATGTTGTTGCCAGTATCACATGGAATCTCTTTCCTCTTCCTTCTGAGGTCAGTGTGATGACCATACATTCCACATGACATCATGGCTACAATGTGCGGTAGCCTATATACAGTAGTGCATTTCCTTTGTCCAAAGAAGTGCACTACACAGGGAATATGGTGCCATTAGGAATGCTGTGTGGCCACAGGTGATGGTATCCACATCAAATCAAACTGTATTTGTCGCATGCGCCAAATACAACAGGTGTAGACCTTACAGTGAAATGCTGAATACAACAGGTGTAGACCTTACAGTGAAATGCTGAATACAACAGGTGTAGACCTTACAGTGAAATGCTGAATACAACAGGTGTAGACCTTACAGTGAAATGCTGAATACAACAGGTGTAGACCTTACAGTGAAATGCTGAATACAGCAGGTGTAGACCTTACAGTGAAATGCTGAATACAACAGGTGTAGACCTTACAGTGAAATGCTGAATACAACAGGTGTAGACCTTACAGTGAAATGCTGAATACAGCAGGTGTAGACCTTACAGTGAAATGCTGAATACAACAGGTGTAGACCTTACAGTGAAATGCTAACTTACAAGCCCTGAACCAACAATGCAGGTCAGGAAATACGGTTAATAAAAAATAATAAAATAACAATAATGAGGCTATTTACAGGGGGTACCTATACAGAGTCAATGTGTAGGGGTACAGGTTAGTCGAGGTAACTTGTACATGTTGCTAGGGGCGAAGTGACTATGAATAGATGATAAACAACAAGTAGCAGCAGTGTAAAAACCAAGGGGGGGGGGGGGGGGGGGGGGGCGGGGGGCGGGTATCAATGTATATAGTCCGGGTGGCCATTTGATTAATTGTTCAGCAGTCTTATAGCTTGGGGGTAGAAGCTGTTAAGGAGCCTTTTGGACCTAGACTTGGCGCTCCGGTACTGCTTGCTGTGAGGTAGCAGAGGGAACAGCCTATGACTTGGGTGAATGGAGTCTTGGAAAAGTGTTAAACAAATCAAAATGTATTTTATATTTGAGATTCTTCAGTATCCACCCTTTGCCTGCACACTCACAACATGCCATTTGGGACTCATCCAGTGCCTCATTGTGTCCGACATTCTTGGATGTCATCTGCGTTACCTTTATGCCACCCCACTACCCCCTCACCCCACCCTCTACCCCTTCCCTCACTGCCGTCTTTTGTTTCTCCTGACCCTGTGTGCCAGTTCCTTTGTACTCCAACTGAAGTGCATGACCCCTCAGGGTTCACATGTGGACAGAGGTTTCTCTTAGGGAGAGGGCACTCTCTCTATGCATGCCGCCGACTGTCTCACGTGAGCTTCTTGCAATTCTTTCCAACTCATTTGATGGCCAGTTTCACTGTCTGAGGAGCCAAATAAACATTTGGCTGAGAGAGAGAGAGAGAGAGAGAGAGAGAGAGAGAGAGAGAGAGAGAGAGAGAGAGAGAGAGAGAGAGATATGGGCCAATATTGTGAGAGAGAGAGTAGGAAGTGAGAGCGGGGAAAGAGCCAGAAGGATAGAAGGGAGTGTGTGGGTGTGTGTGTGTGTGTGTGTTTGTGCGTGTGTGTTGGCTGTGGGGGAAGGTGAACCCAGCCTACTCTCGGTACAGGAAGCCCCTGATTAGTGCTAACGAGAATTGCAGGCCATATTAATGCAGCCACACACCTCTCGCTCCCTCTTGCCATCTGCAGCCCCAGCACTCTCTGGTAGACATCATAAACCCACTGCAAAGCCCCGAGACACACCAGAACACTGACAGGGACGGGGACTGGGACGGGACGGGGGGGATTGCCACGCAATCACTGCTCCTCTCTGTAGGACCCTTGCCAACACAGTAACACACAGGAACATACACACACTGGAACCTATACATGGACAAATACAGACACACACACACACACACTAGCTAAATAGCAGAGCACGCTGGCACACAGACTCACACACACTTTTCATTTTCATATTAAATCAACAGCCATTATTTTCACAAAATAACAATCATAGAGCTGAGATCAAAGGATAGAGAAAGTGAGAGGATGGAGGGATGTATAGATGGAGTTACAGAGAGATCAAGAGATGGAGAGATGGAGTTATGGAGAGATGGAGCTATAGAGAGATGGAGTTATAGAGAGATGGAGAGATGGAGTTATGGAGAGATGGAGCTATAGAGAGATGGAGTTATAGAGAGATGGAGAGATGGAGTTATAGAGAAATGGAGAGATGGAGTTATAAAGATATGGAGAGATGGAGTTATAGAGAAATGGAGAGATGGAGTTATAAAGATATGGAGAGATGGAGTTATAGAGAGATGGAGAGATGGAGTTATAGAGAGATGGAGAGATGGAGTTATAGAGAGATGGAGTTATAGAGAGAGGGAGTTATAGAGAGATGTAGAGATGGAGTTATAGAGAGATGGAGAGATGGAGTAATAGAGAGATGGAGAGATGGAGTTATAGAGAGATATAGAGATGGAGTTATAGAGGGATGGAGAGATGGAGTTATAGGGAGATGGAGAGATGGAGTTATAGAGAGATGGAGTTATAGAGAGATGGAGAGATGGAGAAATAGAGAGATGGAGTTATAGAGGGATGGAGAGATGGAGTTATAGAGATATGGAGCTATAGAGAGATGGAGCTGTAGAGAGATATATAGATCGGGTTATAGAGAGATGGAGTGATGGAGAGATGGAGGGATGGAGTTATAGAGAAATGGCAAGATGGAGTTATAGAGGGATGGAGGGATGGAGTTATAGAGAGAAGGAGGGATGTGTAGATGGAGTTTTAGAGAGATGGAGGGATGAATTTATAGAGAGATGGAGGGATGGAGTTATGGAGAAATGGAGGGATCTATAGATGGAGATATAGAGAGATGGAGTGGTGGAGTTATAGAGAGATGAAGGGATGAAGTTATAGAGAGATGGAGGGATGGAGGTATGGAGAAATGGAGGGATCTATAGATGGAGATATAGAGAGATGGAGTGGTGGAGTTATAGAGAGATGAAGGGATGAATTTATAGAGAGATGGAGGGATGGAGTTATGGAGAAATGGAGGGATCTATAGATGGAGATATAGAGAGATGGAGTGGTGGAGTTATAGAGAGATGAAGGGATGAAGTTATAGAGAGATGGAGGGATGGAGGTATGGAGAAATGGAGGGATCTATAGATGGAGATATAGAGAGATGGAGTGGTGGAGTTATAGAGAGATGAAGGGATGAAGTTATAGAGAGATGGAGAGATGGAGTTATAGAGAAATGGAGATATAGAGAGATGGAGAGATGGAGTTATAGAGAGATGGAGAGATGGAGTTATAGAGAGATGGAGTTATAGAGAAATGGAGAGATGGAGTTATAGAGAGATGGAGAGATGGAGTTATAGAGAGATGGAGAGATGGAGTTATAGAGACATTTAGAGATGGAGTTATAGAGATGGAGAGATGGAGTTATAGAGAGATGGAGTTATAGAGGGATGGAGAGATGGAGTTATAGAGAGATGGAGAGATGGAGTTATAGAGAGATGGAGTTATAGAGGGATGGAGTTATAGAGGGATGGAGAGATGGAGTTATAGAGAGATGGAGAGATAGACTTATAGAGAGATGGAGAGATGGAGTTATAGAGAGATGGAGAGATTGAGTTATAGAGAGTTGGAGTTATAGAGAGATGGAGTTATAGAGGGGTGGAGAGATGGAGTTATAGAGAGATGGAGTTATAGAGAGATGGAGTTATAGAGGGATGGAGTTATAGAAGGATGGAGTTATAGAGGGATGGAGTTATAGAGGGATGGAGTTATAGAGGGATGGAGAGATGGAGTTATAGAGAGATGGAGAGATGGAGTTATAGAGAGATGGAGTTATAGAGGGATGGAGAGATGGAGTTATAGAGGGATAGAGAGATGGAGTTATAGAGGGATAGAGAGATGGAGTTATAGAGAGATGGAGTTATAGAGAGATGGAGAGATGGAGTTATAGAGGGATGGAGAGATGGAGTTATGGAGAGATGGAGTTATAGAGGGATGGAGAGATGGAGTTATAGAGAGATGGAGTTATAGAGAGATGGAGTTATAGAGGGATGGAGTTATAGAGAGATGGAGTTATAGAGGGATGGAGAGATGGAGTTATGGAGAGATGGCGTTATAGAGGGATGGAGAGATGGAGTTATAGAGATATGGAGTTATAGAGGGATGGAGAGATGGAGTTATAAAGGGATGGAGAGATGGAGTTATAGAGAGATGGAGAGATGGAGTTATAGAGAGATGGAGTTATAGAGGGATGGAGAGATGGAGTTATAGAGAGATGGAGTTATAGAGGGATGGAGTTATAGAAGGATGGAGTTATAGAGGGATGGAGTTATAGAGGGATGGAGTTATAGAGGGATGGAGTTATAGAGGGATGGAGAGATGGAGTTATAGGGGGATGGAGAGATGGAGTTATAGAGAGATGGAGTTATAGAGGGATGGAGTTATAGAGGGATGGAGAGATGGAGTTATAGAGGGATAGAGAGATGGAGTTATAGAGGGATAGAGAGATGGAGTTATAGAGAGATGGAGTTATAGAGAGATGGAGAGATGGAGTTATAGAGGGATGGAGTTATAGAGGGATGGAGAGATGGAGTTATAGAGAGATGGAGAGATTGAGTTATAGAGGGATGGAGAGATGGAGTTATAGAGAGATGGAGTTATAGAGAGATGGAGTTATAGAGGGATGGAGTTATAGAGAGATGGAGTTATAGAGAGATGGAGTTATAGAGAGATGGAGTTATAGAGGGATGGAGTTATAGAGGGATGGAGTTATAGAGGGATGGAGTTATAGAGGGATGGAGAGATGGAGTTATAGAGGGATGGAGAGATGGAGTTATAGAGAGATGGAGAGATGGAGTTATAGAGAGATGGTGTTATAGAGGGATGGAGTTATAGAGGGATGGAGAGATGGAGTTATAGAGGGATAGAGAGATGGAGTTATAGAGGGATAGAGAGATGGAGTTATAGAGAGATGGAGTTATAGAGAGATGGAGAGATGGAGTTATAGAGGGATGGAGTTATAGAGGGATGGAGAGATGGAGTTATAGAGAGATGGAGAGATTGAGTTATAGAGGGATGGAGAGATGGAGTTATAGAGAGATGGAGTTATAGAGAGATGGAGTTATAGAGGGATGGAGTTATATAGAGATGGAGTTATAGAGAGATGGAGTTATAGAGGGATGGAGTTATAGAGGGATGGAGTTATAGAGGGATGGAGTTATAGAGGGATGGAGTTATAGAGGGATGGAGAGATGGAGTTATAGAGGGATGGAGAGATGGAGTTATAGAGAGATGGAGAGATGGAGTTATAGAGAGATGGAGTTATAGAGGGATGGAGTTATAGAGGGATGGAGAGATGGAGTTATAGAGGGATAGAGAGATGGAGTTATAGAGGGATAGAGAGATGGAGTTATAGAGAGATGGAGAGATGGAGTTATAGAGAGGTGAAGGGATGAAGTTATAGAGAGATGGAGGGATGGAGTTATGGAGAATGGAGGGATCTATAGATGGAGATATAGAGAGATGGAGTGGTGGAGTTATAGAGAGATGAAGGGATGAAGTTATAGAGAGATGGAGAGATGGAGTTATAGAGAAATGGAGATATAGAGAGATGGAGAGATGGAGTTATAGAGAAATGGAGAGATGGAGTTATAGAGAGATGGAGAGATTGAGTTATAGAGGGATGGAGAGATGGAGTTATAGAGAGATGGAGTTATAGAGAGATGGAGTTATAGAGGGATGGAGTTATATAGAGATGGAGTTATAGAGAGATGGAGTTATAGAGGGATGGAGTTATAGAGGGATGGAGTTATAGAGGGATGGAGAGATGGAGTTATAGAGAGATGGAGAGATTGAGTTATAGAGGGATGGAGAGATGGAGTTATAGAGAGATGGAGTTATAGAGAGATGGAGTTATAGAGGGATGGAGTTATATAGAGATGGAGTTATAGAGAGATGGAGTTATAGAGGGATGGAGTTATAGAGGGATGGAGTTATAGAGGGATGGAGTTATAGAGGGATGGAGTTATAGAGGGATGGAGAGATGGAGTTATAGAGGGATGGAGAGATGGAGTTATAGAGAGATGGAGAGATGGAGTTATAGAGAGATGGAGTTATAGAGGGATGGAGTTATAGAGGGATGGAGAGATGGAGTTATAGAGGGATAGAGAGATGGAGTTATAGAGGGATAGAGAGATGGAGTTATAGAGAGATGGAGAGATGGAGTTATAGAGAGGTGAAGGGATGAAGTTATAGAGAGATGGAGGGATGGAGTTATGGAGAAATGGAGGGATCTATAGATGGAGATATAGAGAGATGGAGTGGTGGAGTTATAGAGAGATGAAGGGATGAAGTTATAGAGAGATGGAGAGATGGAGTTATAGAGAAATGGAGATATAGAGAGATGGAGAGATGGAGTTATAGAGAAATGGAGAGATGGAGTTATAGAGAGATGGAGAGATGGAGTTATAGAGACATTTAGAGATGGAGTTATAGAGATGGAGAGATGGAGTTATAGAGAGATGGAGTTATAGAGGGATGGAGAGATGGAGTTATAGAGAGATGGAGAGATGGAGTTATAGAGAGATGGACTTATAGAGGGATGGAGTTATAGAGGGATGGAGAGATGGAGTTATAGAGAGATGGAGAGATAGACTTATAGAGAGATGGAGAGATGGAGTTATAGAGAGATGGAGAGATAGAGTTATAGAGAGATGGAGAGATGGAGTTATAGAGAGTTGGAGTTATAGAGAGATGGAGTTATAGAGGGATGGAGTTATAGAAGGATGGAGTTATAGAGGGATGGAGTTATAGAGGGATGGAGAGATGGAGTATAGAGAGATGGAGAGATGGAGTTATAGAGGGATGGAGTTATAGAGGGATGGAGAGATGGAGTTATAGAGGGATAGAGAGATGGAGGTATAGAGGGATAGAGAGATGGAGTTATAGAGAGATGGAGTGATGGAGAGATGGAGTTATAGAGGATGGAGTTATAGAGGGATGGAGAGATGGAGTTATTGGAGAGATGGAGTTATAGAGGGATGGAGAGATGGAGTTATAGAGAGATGGAGTTATAGAGAGATGGAGTTATAGAGGGATGGAGTTATAGAGAGATGGAGTTATAGAGGGATGGAGAGATGGCGTTATAGAGGGATGGAGAGATGGAGTTATAGAGATATGGAGTTATAGAGGGATGGAGAGATGGAGTTATAGAGGGATGGAGAGATGGAGTTATAGAGAGATGGAGAGATGGAGTTATAGAGAGATGGAGTTATAGAGAGATGGAGTTATAGAGGGATGGAGAGATGGAGTTATAGAGAGATGGAGTTATAGAGGGATGGAGTTATAGAAGGATGGAGTTATAGAGGGATGGAGTTATAGAGGGATGGAGTTATAGAGGGATGGAGAGAGAGATGGAGTTATAGGGGGGATGGAGAGATGGAGTTATAGAGAGATGGAGAGATGGAGTTATAGAGAGAAGGAGTTATAGAGGGATGGAGTTTATAGAGGGATGGAGAGATGGAGTTATAGAGGGATAGAGAGATGGAGTTATAGAGGGATAGAGAGATGGATTATAGAGAGATGGAGAGATGGAGTTATAGAGGGATGGAGTTATAGAGGGATGGAGAGATGGAGTATAGAGAGATGGAGAGATTGAGTTATAGAGGGATGGAGAGATGGAGTTATAGAGAGATGGAGTTATAGAGAGATGGAGTTATAGAGGATGGAGTTATAGAGAGATGGAGTTATAGAGAGATGGAGTTATAGAGGGATGGAGTTATAGAGGGATGGAGTTATAGAGGGATGGAGTTATAGAGAGATGGAGTATAGAGGGATGGAGTATAGAGGGATGGAGTTATAGAGGGATGGAGTTATAGAGGGATGGAGAGATGGAGTTATAGAGGGATGGAGAGATGGAGTTATAGAGAGATGGAGAGATGGAGTTATAGAGAGATGAGTTATAGAGGGATGGAGTTATAGAGGGATGGAGAGATGGAGTTATAGAGGGATAGAGAGATGGAGTTATAGAGGGATAGAGAGATGGAGTTATAGAGAGATGGAGTTATAGAGAGATGGAGAGATGGAGTTATAGAGGGATGGAGTTATAGAGGGATGGAGAGATGGAGTTATAGAGAGATGGAGAGATTGAGTTATAGAGGGATGGAGAGATGGAGTTATAGAGAGATGGAGTTATAGAGAGATGGAGTTATAGAGGGATGGAGTTATAGAGAGATGGAGTTATAGAGAGATGGAGTTATAGAGGGATGGAGTTATAGAGGGATTGAGTTATAGAGGGATGGAGTTATAGAGGGATGGAGTTATAGAGGGATGGAGAGATGGAGTTATAGAGGGATGGAGAGATGGAGTTATAGAGGGATGGAGGAGATGGAGTTATAGAGAGATGGAGAGATGGAGTTATAGAGAGATGGAGTTATAGAGGGATGGAGTTATAGAGGAATGGAGAGATGGAGTTATAGAGGGATAGAGAGATGGAGTTATAGAGGGATAGAGAGATGGAGTTATAGAGAGATGGAGTTATAGAGAGATGGAGAGATGGAGTTATAGAGAGATGAAGGGATGAAGTTATAGAGAGATGGAGGGATGGAGTTATGGAGAAATGGAGGGATCTATAGATGGAGATATAGAGAGATGGAGTGGTGGAGTTATAGAGAGATGAAGGGATGAAGTTATAGAGAGATGGAGGGATGGAGTTATGGAGAAATGGAGGGATCTATAGATGGAGATATAGAGAGATGGAGTGGTGGAGTTATAGAGAGATGAAGGGATGAAGTTATAGAGAGATGGAGAAGATGGAGTTATAGAGAATGGAGATATAGAGAGATGGAGAGATGGAGTTATAGAGAGATGGAGAGATGGAGTTATAGAGAGATGGAGAGATGGAGTTTATAGAGAAATGGAGAGATGGAGTTATAGAGAGATGGAGAGATGGAGTTATAGAGACATTTAGAGATGGAGTTATAGAGATGGAGAGATGGAGTTATAGAGAGATGGAGTTATAGAGGGATGGAGAGATGGAGTTATAGAGAGATGGAGAGATGGAGTTATAGAGAGATGGAGAGATGGAGTTATAGAGAGATGGAGAGATAGAGTTATAGAGAGATGGAGTTATAGAGAGATGGAGTTATAGAGGGGTGGAGAGATGGAGTTATAGAGAGATGGAGTTATAGAGAGATGGAGTTATAGAGGGATGGAGTTATAGAAGAATGGAGTTTATAGAGGGATGGAGTTATAGAGGGATGGAGTTATAGAGGGATGGAGAGATGGAGTTATAGAGAGATGGAGAGATGGAGTTATAGAGGGATGGAGTTATAGAGGGATGGAGAGATGGAGTTATAGAGGGATGGAGTTATAGAGGGATAGAGAGATGGAGTTATAGAGAGATGGAGTTATAGAGGGATGGAGAGATGGAGTTATAAAGGGATGGAGAGATGGAGTTATAGAGAGATGGAGAGATGGAGTTATAGAGAGATGGAGTTATAGAGGGATGGAGAGATGGAGTTATAGAGAGATGGAGTTATAGAGGGATGGAGTTATAGAAGGATGGAGTTATAGAGGGATGGAGTTATAGAGGGATGGAGTTATAGAGGGATGGAGTTATAGAGGGATGGAGAGATGGAGTTATAGGGGGATGGAGAGATGGAGTTATAGAGAGATGGAGTTATAGAGGGATGGAGTTATAGAGGGATGGAGAGATGGAGTTATAGAGGGATAGAGAGATGGAGTTATAGAGGGATAGAGAGATGGAGTTATAGAGAGATGGAGTTATAGAGAGATGGAGAGATGGAGTTATAGAGGGATGGAGTTATAGAGGGATGGAGAGATGGAGTTATAGAGAGATGGAGAGATTGAGTTATAGAGGGATGGAGAGATGGAGTTATAGAGAGATGGAGTTATAGAGAGATGGAGTTATAGAGGGATGGAGTTATAGAGAGATGGAGTTATAGAGAGATGGACGTTATAGAGAGATGGAGTTATAGAGGGATGGAGTTATAGAGGGATGGAGTTATAGAGGGATGGAGTTATAGAGGGATGGAGAGATGGAGTTATAGAGGGATGGAGAGATGGAGTTATAGAGAGATGGAGAGATGGAGTTATAGAGAGATGGTGTTATAGAGGGATGGAGTTATAGAGGGATGGAGAGATGGAGTTATAGAGGGATAGAGAGATGGAGTTATAGAGGGATAGAGAGATGGAGTTATAGAGAGATGGAGTTATAGAGAGATGGAGAGATGGAGTTATAGAGGGATGGAGTTATAGAGGGATGGAGAGATGGAGTTATAGAGAGATGGAGAGATTGAGTTATAGAGGGATGGAGAGATGGAGTTATAGAGAGATGGAGTTATAGAGAGATGGAGTTATAGAGGGATGGAGTTATATAGAGATGGAGTTATAGAGAGATGGAGTTATAGAGGGATGGAGTTATAGAGGGATGGAGTTATAGAGGGATGGAGTTATAGAGGGATGGAGTTATAGAGGATGGAGAGATGGAGTTATAGAGGGATGGAGAGATGGAGTTATAGAGGGATAGAGAGATGGAGTTATAGAGAGATGGAGAGATGGAGTTATAGAGAGGTGAAGGGATGAAGTTATAGAGAGATGGAGGGATGGAGTTATGGAGAAATGGAGGGATCTATAGATGGAGATATAGAGAGATGGAGTGGTGGAGTTATAGAGAGATGAAGGGATGAAGTTATAGAGAGATGGAGAGATGGAGTTATAGAGAAATGGAGATATAGAGAGATGGAGAGATGGAGTTATAGAGAAATGGAGAGATGGAGTTATAGAGAGATGGAGAGATGGAGTTATAGAGACATTTAGAGATGGAGTTATAGAGATGGAGAGATGGAGTTATAGAGAGATGGAGTTATAGAGGGATGGAGAGATGGAGTTATAGAGAGATGGAGAGATGGAGTTATAGAGAGATGGACTTATAGAGGGATGGAGTTATAGAGGGATGGAGAGATGGAGTTATAGAGAGATGGAGAGATAGACTTATAGAGAGATGGAGAGATGGAGTTATAGAGAGATGGAGAGATAGAGTTATAGAGAGATGGAGAGATGGAGTTATAGAGAGTTGGAGTTATAGAGAGATGGAGTTATAGAGGGATGGAGTTATAGAAGGATGGAGTTATAGAGGGATGGAGTTATAGAGGGATGGAGAGATGGAGTTATAGAGAGATGGAGAGATGGAGTTATAGAGGGATGGAGTTATAGAGAGATGGAGTGATGGAGAGATGGAGTTATAGAGGGATGGAGTTATAGAGGGATGGAGAGATGGAGTTATGGAGAGATGGAGTTATAGAGGGATGGAGAGATGGAGTTATAGAGAGATGGAGTTATAGAGAGATGGAGTTATAGAGGGATGGAGTTATAGAGAGATGGAGTTATAGAGGGATGGAGAGATGGCGTTATAGAGGGATGGAGAGATGGAGTTATAGAGATATGGAGTTATAGAGGGATGGAGAGATGGAGTTATAGAGGGATGGAGAGATGGAGTTATAGAGAGATGGAGAGATGGAGTTATAGAGAGATGGAGTTATAGAGAGATGGAGTTATAGAGGGATGGAGAGATGGAGTTATAGAGAGATGGAGTTATAGAGGGATGGAGTTATAGAAGGATGGAGTTATAGAGGGATGGAGTTATAGAGGGATGGAGTTATAGAGGGATGGAGAGATGGAGTTATAGGGGGATGGAGAGATGGAGTTATAGAGAGATGGAGAGATGGAGTTATAGAGAGAAGGAGTTATAGAGGGATGGAGTTATAGAGGGATGGAGAGATGGAGTTATAGAGGGATAGAGAGATGGAGTTATAGAGGGATAGAGAGATGGAGTTATAGAGAGATGGAGAGATGGAGTTATAGAGGGATGGAGTTATAGAGGGATGGAGAGATGGAGTTATAGAGAGATGGAGAGATTGAGTTATAGAGGGATGGAGAGATGGAGTTATAGAGAGATGGAGTTATAGAGAGATGGAGTTATAGAGGGATGGAGTTATAGAGAGATGGAGTTATAGAGAGATGGAGTTATAGAGGGATGGAGTTATAGAGGGATGGAGTTATAGAGGGATGGAGTTATAGAGAGATGGAGTTATAGAGGGATGGAGTTATAGAGGGATGGAGTTATAGAGGGATGGAGTTATAGAGGGATGGAGAGATGGAGTTATAGAGGGATGGAGAGATGGAGTTATAGAGAGATGGAGAGATGGAGTTATAGAGAGATGGAGTTATAGAGGGATGGAGTTATAGAGGGATGGAGAGATGGAGTTATAGAGGGATAGAGAGATGGAGTTATAGAGGGATAGAGAGATGGAGTTATAGAGAGATGGAGTTATAGAGAGATGGAGAGATGGAGTTATAGAGGGATGGAGTTATAGAGGGATGGAGAGATGGAGTTATAGAGAGATGGAGAGATTGAGTTATAGAGGGATGGAGAGATGGAGTTATAGAGAGATGGAGTTATAGAGAGATGGAGTTATAGAGGGATGGAGTTATAGAGAGATGGAGTTATAGAGAGATGGAGTTATAGAGGGATGGAGTTATAGAGGGATTGAGTTATAGAGGGATGGAGTTATAGAGGGATGGAGTTATAGAGGGATGGAGAGATGGAGTTATAGAGGGATGGAGAGATGGAGTTATAGAGGGATGGAGAGATGGAGTTATAGAGAGATGGAGAGATGGAGTTATAGAGAGATGGAGTTATAGAGGGATGGAGTTATAGAGGAATGGAGAGATGGAGTTATAGAGGGATAGAGAGATGGAGTTATAGAGGGATAGAGAGATGGAGTTATAGAGAGATGGAGTTATAGAGAGATGGAGAGATGGAGTTATAGAGAGATGAAGGGATGAAGTTATAAGAGAGATGGAGGGATGGAGTTATGGAGAAATGGAGGGATCTATAGATGGAGATATAGAGAGATGGAGTGGTGGAGTTATAGAGAGATGAAGGGATGAACGTTATAGAGAGATGGAGGGATGGAGTTATGGAGAAATGGAGGGATCTATAGATGGAGATATAGAGAGATGGAGTGGTGGAGTTATAGAGAGATGAAGGGATGAAGTTATAGAGAGATGGAGAGATGGAGTTATAGAGAAATGGAGATATAGAGAGATGGAGAGATGGAGTTATAGAGAGATGGAGAGATGGAGTTATAGAGAGATGGAGAGATGGAGTTATAGAGAAATGGAGAGATGGAGTTATAGAGAGATGGAGAGATGGAGTTATAGAGACATTTAGAGATGGAGTTATAGAGATGGAGAGATGGAGTTATAGAGAGATGGAGTTATAGAGGGATTGGAGAGATGGAGTTATAGAGAGATGGAAGAGATGGAGTTATAGAGAGATGGAGAGATGGAGTTATAGAGAGATGGAGAGATAGAGTTATAGAGAGATGGAGTTATAGAGAGATGGAGTTATAGAGGGGTGGAGAGATGGAGTTATAGAGAGATGGAGTTATAGAGAGATGGAGTTATAGAGGGATGGAGTTATAGAAGAATGGAGTTATAGAGGGATGGAGTTATAGAGGGATGGAGTTATAGAGGGATGGAGAGATGGAGTTATAGAGCGATGGAGAGATGGAGTTATAGAGGGATGGAGTTATAGAGGGATGGAGAGATGGAGTTATAGAGGGATGGAGTTATAGAGGGATGGAGAGATGGAGTTATAGAGAGATGGAGAGATTGAGTTATAGAGGGATGGAGAGATGGAGTTATAGAGAGATGGAGTTATAGAGAGATGGAGTTATAGAGATGGAGTTATAGAGAGATGGAGTTAATAGAGAGATGGAAGTTATAGAGAGAGGAGTTTAGGAGGATGGAGTTATAGAGGAGGAGTTATAGGGATGAGTTATAGAGAATGGAGTTATAGAGGGATGGAGTTATAGAGGGATGGAGTTTATAGAGGATGGAGTTATAGAGGGATGGAGAGATGGAGTTATAGAGGGATGGAGAGATGGAGTTATAGAGAGATGGAGAGATGGAGTTATAGAGAGATGGAGTTATTAGAGGGATGGAGTTATAGAGGGATGGAGAGATGGAGTTATAGAGGATAGAGAGATGGAGTTATTAGAGGGATAGAGAGATGGAGTTATAGAGAGATGGAGTTATAGAGAGATGGAGAGATGGAGTTATAGAGGGATGGAGTTATAGAGGGATGGAGAGATGGAGTTATAGAGAGATGGAGAGATTGAGTTATAGAGGGATGGAGAGATGGGAGTTATAGAGAGATGGAGTTATAGAGAGATGGAGTTATAGAGGGATGGAGTTATAGAGAGATGGAGTTATGGAGGAGAGATGGAGTTATAGAGGGATGGAGTTATAGAGGGTTGAGTTATAGAGGGATGGAGTTATAGAGGGATGGAGTTATAGAGGGATGGAGAGATGGATGGAGTTTATAGAGGATGGAGAGATGGAGTTATAGAGAGATGGAGAGATGGAGTTATAGAGAGATGGAGTTATAGAGGGATGGAGTTATAGAGGGATGGAGAGATGGAGTTATAGAGGGATAGAGAGATGGAGTTATAGAGGGATAGAGAGATGGAGTTATAGAGAGATGGAGTTATAGAGAGATGGAGAGATGGAGTTATAGAGAGATGAAGGGATGAAGTTATAGAGAGATGGAGGGATGGAGTTATGGAGAAATGGAGGGATCTATAGATGGAGATATAGAGAGATGGAGTGGTGGAGTTATAGAGAGATGAAGGGATGAAGTTATAGAGAGATGGAGGGATGGAGTTATGGAGAAATGGAGGGATCTATAGATGGAGATATAGAGAGATGGAGTGGTGGAGTTATAGAGAGATGAAGGGATGAAGTTATAGAGAGATGGAGAGATGGAGTTATAGAGAAATGGAGATATAGAGAGATGGAGAGATGGAGTTATAGAGAGATGGGAGAGATGGAGTTATAGAGAGATGGAGAGATGGAGTTATAGAGAAATGGAGAGATGGAGTTATAGAGAGATGGAGAGATGGAGTTATAGAGACATTTAGAGATGGAGTTATAGAGATGGAGAGATGGAGTTATAGAGAGATGGAGTTATAGAGGGATGGAGAGATGGAAGTTTATAGAGAGATGGAGAGATGGAGTTATAGAGAGATGGAGTTATAGAGGGATGGAGTTATAGAGGGATGGAGAGATGGAGTTATAGAGAGATGGAGAGATAGACTTATAGAGAGATGGAGAGATGGAGTTATAGAGAGATGGAGAGATAGAGTTATAGAGAGATGGAGAGATTGAGTTATAGAGAGTTGGAGTTATAGAGAGATGGAGTTATAGAGGGGTGGAGAGATGGAGTTATAGAGAGATGGAGTTATAGAGAGATGGAGTTATAGAGGGATTGGAGTTATAGAAGAATGGAGTTATAGAGGGATGGAGTTATAGAGGGATGGAGTTATAGAGGGATGGAGAGATGGAGTTATAGAGAGATGGAGAGATGGAGTTATAGAGGGATGGAGTTATAGAGGGATGGAGAGATGGAGTTATAGAGGGATAGAGAGATGGAGGTATAGAGGGATAGAGAGATGGAGTTATAGAGAGATGGAGTTATAGAGAGATGGAGAGATGGAGTTATAGAGGGATGGAGTTATAGAGGGATGGAGAGATGGAGTTATGGAGAGATGGAGTTATAGAGGGATGGAGAGATGGAGTTTATAGAGAGATGGAGTTATAGAGAGATGGAGTTATAGAGGGATGGAGTTATAGAGAGATGGAGTTATAGAGGGATGGAGAGAGATGGCGTTATAGAGGGATGGAGAGATGGAGTTATAGAGATATGGAGTTATAGAGGGATGGAGAGATGGAGTTATAGAGGGATGGAGAGATGGAGTTATAGAGAGATGGAGAGATGGAGTTATAGAGAGATGGAGTTATACAGAGATGGAGTTATAGAGGGATGGAGGAGATGGAGTTTATAGAGAGATGGAGTTATAGAGGGATGGAGTTATAGAGGGATGGAGAGATGGAGTTATAGAGGGATAGAGAGATGGAGTTATAGAGGGATAGAGAGATGGAGTTATAGAGAGATGGAGTTATAGAGAGATGGAGAGATGGAGTTATAGAGAGATGAAGGGATGAAAGTTATAGAGAGATGGAGGGATGGAGTTATGGAGAAATGGAGGGATCTATAATGGAGATATAGAGAGATGGAGTGGTGGAGTTATAGAGAGATGAAGGGATGAAGTTATAGAGAGATGGAGGGATTGAGTTATGGAGAAATGGAAGGGATCTATAGATGGAGATATAGAGAGATGGAGTGGTGGAGTTATAGAGAGATGAAGGGATGAAGTTATAGAGAGATGGAGAGATGGAGTTATAGAGAAATGGGATATAGAGAGATGGAGAGATGGAGTTATAGAGAGATGGAGAGATGGAGTTATAGAGAGATGGAGAGATGGAGTTATAGAGAAATGGAGAGATGGAGTTATAGAGAGATGGAGAGATGGAGTTATAGAGACATTTAGAGATGGAGTTATAGAGATGGAGAGATGGAGTTATAGAGAGATGGAGTTATAGAGGGATGGAGAGATGGAGTTATAGAGAGATGGAGAGATGGAGTTATAGAGAGATGGAGTTATAGAGGGATGGAGTTATAGAGGGATGGAGAGATGGAGTTATAGAGAGATGGAGAGATAGACTTATAGAGAGATGGAGAGATGGAGTTATAGAGAGATGGAGAGATAGAGTTATAGAGAGATGGAGAGATTGAGTTATAGAGAGTTGGAGTTATAGAGAGATGGAGTTATAGAGGGGTGGAGAGATGGAGTTATAGAGAGATGGAGTTATAGAGAGATGGAGTTTATAGAGGGATGGAGTTATAGAAGAATGGAGTTATAGAGGGATGGAGTTATAGAGGGATGGAGTTATAGAGGGATGGAGAGATGGAGTTATAGAGAGATGGAGAGATGGAGTTATAGAGGGATGGAGTTATAGAGGGATGGAGAGATGGAGTTATAGAGGGATAGAGAGATGGAGGTATAGAGGGATAGAGAGATGGAGTTATAGAGAGATGGAGTTATAGAGAGATGGAGAGATGGAGTTATAGAGGGATGGAGTTATAGAGGGATGGAGAGATGGAGTTATGGAGAGATGGAGTTATAGAGGGATGGAGAGATGGAGTTATAGAGAGATGGAGTTATAGAGAGATGGAGTTATAGAGGGATGGAGTTATAGAGAGATGGAGTTATAGAGGGATGGAGAGATGGCGTTTATAGAGGGATGGAGAGATGGAGTTATAGAGATATGGAGTTATAGAGGGATGGAGAGATGGAGTTATAGAGGGATGGAGAGATGGAGTTATAGAGAGATGGAGAGATGGAGTTATAGAGAGATGGAGTTATACAGAGATGGAGTTATAGAGGGATGGAGAGATGGAGTTATAGAGAGATGGAGTTATAGAGAGATGGAGTTATAGAGGGATGGAGTTATAGAGATGGAGTTATAGAGAGATGGAGTTATAGAGAGATGGAGTTATAGAGAGATGGAGTTATAGAGGATGGTAGTTATAGAGGGATGGAGTTATAGAGGGATGGAGAGATGGAGTTATAGAGGGATGGAGAGATGGAGTTATAGAGAGATGGAGAGATGGAGTTATAGAGAGATGGAGTTATAGAGGGATGGAGTTATAGAGGGATGGAGAGATGGAGTTATAGAGGGATAGAGAGATGGAGTTATAGAGAGATGGAGTTATAGAGAGATGGAGTTATAGAGAGATGGAGAGATGGAGTTATAGAGGGATGGAGTTATAGAGGGATGGAGAGATGGAGTTATAGAGAGATGGAGAGATTGAGATATAGAGGGATGGAGAGATGGAGTTATAGAGAGATGGAATTATAGAGAGATGGAGTTATAGAGGGATGGAGTTATAGAGAGATGGAGTTATAGAGGGATGGAGTTATAGAGGGATGGAGTTATAGAGGGATGGAGGGATGGAGTTATAGAGAGATGGAGAGATGGAGTTATAGAGAGATGGAGTTATAGAGGGATGGAGTTATAGAGGGATGGAGAGATGGAGTTATAGAGGGATAGAGAGATGGAGTTATAGAGGGATAGAGAGATGGAGTTATAGAGAGATGGAGTTACAGAGAGATGGAGAGATGGAGTTATAGAGGGATGGAGTTATAGAGGGATGGAGAGATGGAGTTATAGAGAGATGGAGTTATAGAGAGATGGAGTTATAGAGGGATGGAGTTATAGAGAGATGGAGTTATAGAGAGATGGAGTTATAGAGGGATGGAGAAATGGAGTTATAGAGGGATGGAGAGATGGAGTTATAGAGATATGGAGTTATAGAGGGATGGAGAGATGGAGTTATAGAGGGATGGAGAGATGGAGTTATAGAGAGATGGAGAGATGGAGTTATAGAGAGATGGAGTTATAGAGAGATGGAGTTATAGAGGGATGGAGAGATGGAGTTATAGAGATATGGAGTTATAGAGGGATGGAGAGAAGGAGTTATAGAGGGATGGAGAGATGGAGTTATAGAGAGATGGAGAGATGGAGTTATAGAGGGATGGAGAGATGGAGTTAGAGAGATGGAGTTAATGAGAGATGGAGTTATAGAGAGATGGAGTTATAGAGAGATGGAGTTATAGAGGGATGGAGAGATGGAGTTATAGAGAGATGGAGTTATAGAGAGATGGAGTTATAGAGAGATGGAGTTATAGAGGGATGGAGAGATGGAGTTATAGAGAGTTGGAGTTATAGAGAGATGGAGTGATAGAGAGATGGAGTTATAGAGGGATGGAGTTATAGAGAGATGGAGAGATGGAGTTATAGAGGGATGGAGAGATGGAGTTATAGAGAGATATAGAGATGAAGTTATAGAGAGATAGAGAGATGGAATTATTGAGAGATGGAGAGATGGAGTGATGAAGTTATAGAGAGAGAAAGTTATAGAGAGATGACAAGATGGAGTTATAGAGAGATGGAGTTATAGAGAGATGGAGAGATGTAGTTATAGAGAGTTGGAGAGATGGAGTTATAGAGAGATGGAGAGATTGAGTTATAGAGAGATATAGAGATGGAGTTATAGAGAGATGGAGTTATAGAGAGATGGAGGGATGGAGAGATGGAGTTATAGAGAGATGGAGAGATGGAGTTATAGAGAGATGGAGAGATTGAGTTATAGAGAGATATAGAGATGGAATTATTGAGAGATGGAGTTATAGAGCGATTGGAGAGATTAAGTTATAGAGAGATGAGAGATTGAGGTTTTAGAGAGAAATAGCGATGGAGTTATAGAGAGGGTGGAGAGATGGTGTTTATGGAGAGATGGATTCATAGAGAGATGGAGAGATGGAGTTATAAGCGAGATAGAGAGATTGAGTTTTAGAGAGATGGAGAGATGGAGTTATAGAGGATAGAGAGATGGAATTATTGAGAGATGGAAGTAATAGAGCGATTGAGAGATTAAGTTTATAGAGAGATGGAGAGATTTTAGTTATAGAAGAGATTGACAGATGGAGTTATAGAGAGATGGAGAGATGGATTCATAGAGAGATGGAGTTATAGCGAGATAGAGAGATGGAGTTTTAGAGAGATGGAGTTTATAGAGAGATGGAGAGATGGAGTTATAGAGAGATGGACAGATATAGTTATAGAGAGATGGATAGATGGAGTTACAGAGATATGGTGTTATAGAGAGATGGAGAGATGGAGTTATAGAGAGATGGAGTTTTTGAGAGATGGAGAGATGGATTTATAGAGAGATTGAGAGATGGAGTTATATAGCGAGATGGAGTTATAGAGAGATGGAGGGATGGAGTTATAGAGAGATGGAGTTGTAGAGAGATGGAGTTATAGAGAGAGGGAGTTATAGAGAGATGTAGAGATGAAGTTATAGAGAGATGGAGAGATGGATTCATAGAGATATGGAGAGATGGAGTTATAGAGAGATATAGAGATGGATTTATAGAGAGATGGAGAGATGGAGTTATAGCGAGATGGAGTTATAGAGAGATGGAGGGATGGAGTTATAGAGAGATGGAGTTGTAGAGAGATGGAGGGATGGAGAGATTTAGTTATAGAGAGAATGACAGATGGAGTTATGGAGTTATGGAGAGATGGAGTAATAGAGAGATGGAGAGATGAAGTTATAGAGAGATGGAGAGATTGAGTTATAGAGAGAAATAGAGATGGAGTTATAGAGAGATGGAGGGATGGAGAGATAGAGTTACAGAGATATAGAGAGATGGCGTTATAGAGAGGTGGAGAGATGGAGTTATAGAGAGATGGAGTTATAGAGAGATGGAGTTATAGAGAGATGGAGTTATAGAGGGATGGAGAGATGGAGTTATAGAGAGATGGAGTTATAGAGGGATGGAGAGATGGAGTTATAGAGAGATGGAGTTATAGAGGGATGGAGAGATGGAGTTATAGAGAGATAGAGAGATGGAATTATTGAGAGATGGAGATATAGAGAGATTGAGAGATGTAGTTATAGAGAGTTGGAGAGATGGAGTTATAGAGAGATGGAGAGATGAGGTTTAGAGAGTTATAGAGAGATGGAGTTATAGAGAGATGGAGGGATGGAGAGATGGAGTTATAGAGAGATGGAGAGATGGAGTTATAGAGAGATAGAGAGATGGAATTATTGAGAGATGGAGATATAGAGAGATTGAGAGATGTAGTTATAGAGAGTTGGAGAGATGGAGTTATAGAGAGATGGAGAGATTGAGTTATAGAGAGATATAGAGATGGAGTTATAGAGAGATGGAGGGATGGAGAGATGGAGTTATAGAGAGATGGAGAGATGGAGTTATAGAGAGATGGAGAGATTGAGTTATAGAGAGATATAGAGATGGAATATTGAGAGATGGAGATTAGAGAGATGGAGAGATGTAGTTTATAGAGAGATGGAGAGATGGAGTTATAGAGAGATGGAGAGATGAGTTATAGAGAGATATAGAGATGGAGTTATAGAGAGATGGAGGGATGGAGAGATGGAGTTATAGAGAGATGGAGAGATGGAGTTATAGAGAGATGGAGAGATGAGTTTATAGAGAGATAGAGATGGAAGTTATTGAGAGATGGAGTTATAGAGAGATGGAGAGATAAGTTATAGAGGGAGATGGAGTTATAGAGAGATGGAGTTTTAGAGAGTAGGGAAATGAGAGATGGAGTTATAGAGAGGATGGAGAGAGGTGTTATGGAGAGATGGATTATAGAGAGATGGAGAGATGGAGTTATAGAGAGATAGAGAGATGGAGTTTTAGAGAGATGGAGAGATGGAGTTTATGAGAGATGGAGAGATGGATTTATAGAGAGATGGAGAGATGGAGTTATAGAGAGATGGAGTTATAGAGAGATGGAGGGATGGATTATAGAGAGATGGAGAGATGGAGTTATAGAGATGGATAGAGAGATGGAGTTTATAGAGAGATGGAGTTATAGAGGATGGAGAGATGGAGTTATAGAGAGATGGACAGATATAGTTATAGAGGATGGATAGATGGAGTTACAGAGATATGGTGTTATAGAGAGATGGAGAGAGGGAGTTATAGAGAGATGGAGTTTTGAGAGATGGAGAGATGGATTATAGAGAGATTGAGAGATGGAGTTATAGAGAGATGGAGTTATAGAGAGATGGAGGGATGGAGTTATAGAGAGATGGAGTAGTAGAGAGATGGAGAGATGGAGTTATAGAGAGATGGACAGATATAGTTTAGAGAGATGGATGATGGAGACAGAGATATGGTGTTATAGAGAGATGGAGAGATGGAGTTATAGAGAGATGGAGTTTTTGAGAGATGGAGAGATGGATTTATAGAGAGATTGAGAGATGGAGTTATAGCGAGATGGAGTTATAGAGAGATGGAGTTGTAGAGAGATGGAGTTATAGAGAGAGGGAGTTATAGAGAGATGTAGAGATGGAGTTATAGAGAGATGGAGAGATGGATTCATAGAGAGATGGAGAGATGGAGTTATAGCGAGATAGAGAGATGGAGTTTTAGAGAGATGGAGTTATAGAGAGATGGAGAGATGGAGTTATAGAGAGATGGACAGATATAGTTATAGAGAGATGGATAGATGGAGTTACAGAGATATGGTGTTATAGAGAGATGGAGAGATGGAGTTATAGAGAGATGGAGTTTTTGAGAGATGGAGAGATGGATTTATAGAGAGATTGAGAGATGGAGTTATAGCGAGATGGAGTTATAGAGAGATGGAGGGATGGAGTTATAGAGAGATGGAGTTGT
This sequence comes from Oncorhynchus kisutch, assembly GCF_002021735.2. NCBI lineage: Eukaryota > Metazoa > Chordata > Actinopteri > Salmoniformes > Salmonidae > Oncorhynchus > Oncorhynchus kisutch. Next base: position 27,393,257 of record NC_034191.2, read on the forward strand.
AGAGAGATGGAGTTATAGAGAGAGGGAGTTATAGAGAGATGTAGAGATGGAGTTATAGAGAGATGGAGAGATGGATTCATAGAGATTTGGAGAGATGGAGTTATAGAGAGATATAGAGATGGATTTATAGAGAGATGGAGAGATGGAGTTATAGCGAGATGGAGTTATAGAGAGATGGAGGGATGGAGTTATAGAGAGATGGAGTTGTAGAGAGATGGAGGGATGGAGAGATTTAGTTATAGAGAGAATGACAGATGGAGTTATGGAGTTATGGAGAGATGGAGTAATAGAGAGATGGAGAGATGAAGTTATAGAGAGATGGAGAGATTGAGTTATAGAGAGAAATAGAGATGGAGTTATAGAGAGATGGAGGGATGGAGAGATAGAGTTACAGAGATATGGAGAGATGGCGTTATAGAGAGGTGGAGAGATGGAGTTATAGAGAGATGGAGTTATAGAGAGATGGAGTTATAGAGGGATGGAGAGATGGAGTTATAGAGAGATGGAGTTATAGAGGGATGGAGAGATGGAGATAGAGAGATGGAGTTATAGAGGGATGGAGAGATGGAGTTATAGAGAGATGGAGTTATAGAGAGATGGAGAGATGGAGTTATAGAGAGATGGAGTTTTTGAGAGATGGAGAGATGGATTTATAGAGAGATTGAGAGATGGAGTTATAGCGAGATGGAGAGATAGAGAGATGGAGGGATGGAGTTATAGAGAGATGGAGTTGTAGAGAGATGGAGTTATAGAGAGAGGGAGTTATAGAGAGATGTAGAGATGAGTTATAGAGAGATGGAGAGATGGATTCATAGAGATTTGGAGAGATGGAGTTATAGAGAGATGGAGTTATAGAGAGATGGAGAGATGGAGTTATAGAGAGATGGAGTTATAGAGAGATGGAGGATGGAGTTATAGAGAGATGGAGTTGTAGAGAGATGGAGGGATGAGAGATTTAGTTATAGAGAGAATGACAGATGGAGTTATGGAGTTATGGAGAGATGGAGTAATAGAGAGATGGAGAGATGAAGTTATAGAGAGATGGAGAGATTGAGTTATAGAGAGAGAAATAGAGATGGAGTTATAGAGAGATGGAGGGATGGAGAGAGATAGGAGTTACAGAGATATGGAGAGATGGCGTTATAGAGAGGTGGAGGGATGGAGTTATAGAGAGATGGAGTTGTAGAGAGATGGAGTTATAGAGAGAGGGAGTTATAGAGAGATGACAAGATGGAGTTATAGAGAGATGGAGTTATAGAGAGATGGAGAGATTAAGTTATAGAGAGATGGAGAGATTGAGTTTAGAGAGAATAGCGATGGAGTTATAGAGAGGGTGGAGAGATGGAGTTATGGAGAGATGGAGTCATAGAGAGATGGAGAGGGATTATAGAGAGATGAGAGATGGAGTTTTAGAGAGATGGAGAGATGGAGTTTTAGAGAGATGGAGAGATGATTTATAGAGAGATTGAGAGATGGAGTTATAGTGAGATGGAGTTTAGAGAGAGAGGGATGGATTCATAGAGAGATGGAGAGATGGAGTTATAGCGAGATAGAGAGATGGAGTTTTTAGGAGATGAGTTATAGAGAGATGGAGAGATGGAGTTATAGAGAGATGGACAGATTAGTTATAGAGAGATGGATAGATGGAGTTACAGAGATATGGTGTTATAGAGAGATGGAGAGATGGAGTTATAGAGAGATGGAGTTTTTGAGAGATGGAGAGATGGATTTATAGAGAGATGAGAGATGGAGTTATAGCGAGATGGAGTTATAGAGAGATGGAGGGATGGAGTTATAGAGAGATGAGTTGTAGAGAGGATGGAGAGATGGGTTATAGAGAGATGGAGAGATATAGTTATAGAGAGATGGATAGAGGAGTTACAGAGATATGGTGTTATAGAGAGATGGAGAGATGGAGTTATAGAGAGATGGAGTTTTTGAGAGATGGAGAGATGGATTTTAGAGAGATTGAGAGATGGAGTTATACGAGATGGAGTTATAGAGAGAGATGGAGTTATAGAGAGATTGGTTTTATAGAGAGATGGAGTTATAGAGAGATGTAGAGATGGAGTTATAGAGAGATGGAGAGATGGATTATAGAGAGATGGAGAGATGGAGTTATAGAGAGATAGAGAGATGGAGTTTTTAGAGAGATGGAGTTATAGAGAGATGAGAGATGGAGTTATAGAGAGATGGACAGATATGTTATAGAGAGATGGATAGATGGAGTTACAGAGATATGGTGTTATAGAGAGATGGAGAGATGGAGTTATAGAGAGATGGAGTTTTTGAGAGATGGAGAGATGGATTTATAGAGAGATTGAGAGATGGAGTTATAGCGAGATGGAGTTATAGAGAGATGGAGGGATGGAGTTATAGAGAGATGGAGTTGTAGAGAGATGGAGTTATAGAGAGAGGGAGTTATAGAGAGATGTAGAGATGGAGTTATAGAGAGATGGAGAGATGGATTCATAGAGATTTGGAGAGATGGAGTTAGAGAGATATAGAGATGGATTATAGAGAGATGGAGAGATGGAGTTATAGCGAGATGGAGTTATAGAGAGATGGAGGGATGGAGTTATAGAGAGATGGAGTTGTAGAGAGATGGAGGGATGGAGAGATTTAGTTATAGAGAGAATGACAGATGGAGTTATGGAGTTATGGAGAGATGGAGTAATAGAGAGATGGAGAGATGAAGTTATAGAGAGATGAGAGATTGAGTTATAGAGAGAAATAGAGATGGAGTTATAGAGAGATGGAGGGATGGAGAGATAGAGTTACAGAGATATGGAGAGATGGCGTTATAGAGAGGTGGAGAGATGGAGTTATAGAGAGATGGAGTTATAGAGAGATGGAGTTATAGAGGGATGGAGAGATGGAGTTATAGAGAGATGGAGTTATAGAGGGATGGAGAGATGGAGTTATAGAGAGATGGAGTTATAGAGGGATGGAGAGATGGAGTTATAGAGATGGAGTTATAGAGGGATGGAGAGATGGAGTTATAGAGAGATGGAGTTTTAGAGAGATGGAGAGATGGAGTTATAGAGAGATTGAGAGATGGAGTTATAGAGAGATGGAGTTATAGAGAGATGGAGGATGGAGTTATAGAGAGATGGAGTTGTAGAGAGATGGAGTTATAGAGAGAGGGAGTTTATAGAGAGATGTAGAGATGGAGTTATGAGAGATGGAGAGATGGAGTATAGAGATTTGGAGAGATGGAGTTATAGAGAGATATAGAGATGGATTATAGAGAGATGGAGAGATGGAGTTATAGCGAGATGGAGTTATAGAGAGATGGAGGGATGGAGTTATAGAGAGATGGAGTTTGTAGAGAGATTATAGAGGGATGGAGAGATTTAGTTATAGAGAGATGAGAGATGGAGTTTTGGAGTTATGGAGAGATGGAGTTATAGAGATTGAGAGATGAAGTTTATAGAGAGATGGAGAGATTAGTTATAGAGAGAAATAGAGATGGAGTTATAGAGAGAGAGATGGAGGGATGGAGAGATAGAGTTATAGAGATATGGAGAGATGGAGTTATAGAGAGTGGAGAGATGGAGTTATAGAGAGATGGAGTTATAGAGAGATGGAGTTATAGAGGGATGGAGAGATGGAGTTATAGAGAGATGGAGTTATAGAGGGATGGAGAGATGGAGTTATAGAGAGATGGAGTTATAGAGGGATGGAGAGATGGAGTTATAGAGAGATGGAGTTATAGAGGGATGGAGAGATGGAGTTATAGAGAGATGGAGTTATAGAGGGATGGAGAGATGGAGTTATAGAGAGTTGGAGTTATAGAGAGATGGAGTGATAGAGAGATGGAGTTATAGAGGGATGGAGTTATAGAGAGATGGAGAGATGGAGTTATAGAGGGATGGAGAGATGGAGTTATAGAGAGATATAGAGATGAAGTTATAGAGAGATAGAGAGATGGAATTATTGAGAGATGGAGAGATGGAGTGATGAAGTTATAGAGAGAGAAAGTTATAGAGAGATGACAAGATGGAGTTATAGAGAGATGGAGTTATAGAGAGATGGAGAGATGTAGTTATAGAGAGTTGGAGAGATGGAGTTATAGAGAGATGGAGAGATTGAGTTATAGAGAGATATAGAGATGGAGTTATAGAGAGATGGAGGGATGGAGAGATGGAGTTATAGAGAGATGGAGAGATGGAGTTATAGCGAGATAGAGAGATTGAGTTTTAGAGAGATGGAGAGATGGAGTTATAGAGAGATAGAGAGATGGAATTATTGAGAGATGGAGTAATAGAGCGATTGAGAGATTAAGTTATAGAGAGATGGAGAGATTTAGTTATAGAGAGATTGACAGATGGAGTTATAGAGAGATGGAGTTATAGCGAGGTAGAGAGATGGAGTTTTAGAGAGATGGAGTTATTGTGAGATGGAGAGATGGAGTTATAGAGAGATGGACAGATATAGTTATAGAGAGATGGATAGATGGAGTTACAGAGATATGGTGTTATAGAGAGATGGAGAGATGGAGTTATAGAGAGATGGAGTTTTTGAGAGATGGAGAGATGGATTTATAGAGAGATTGAGAGATGGAGTTATAGCGAGATGGAGTTATAGAGAGAGGGAGTTATAGAGAGATGTAGAGATGGAGTTATAGAGAGATGGAGAGATGGATTCATAGAGATATGGAGAGATGGAGTTATAGAGAGATATAGAGATGGATTTATAGAGAGATGGAGAGATGGAGTTATAGCGAGATGGAGTTATAGAGAGATGGAGGGATGGAGTTATAGAGAGATGGAGTTGTAGAGAGATGGAGGGATGGAGAGATTTAGTTATAGAGAGAATGACAGATGGAGTTATGGAGTTATGGAGAGATGGTGTAATAGAGAGATGGAGAGATGAAGTTATAGAGAGATGCAGAGATTGAGTTATAGAGAGAAATAGAGATGGAGTTATAGAGAGATGGAGGGATGGAGAGATAGAGTTACAGAGATATGGAGAGATGGCGTTATAGAGAGGTGGAGAGATGGAGTTATAGAGAGATGGAGTTATAGAGAGATGGAGTTATAGAGGGATGGAGAGATGGAGTTATAGAGAGATGGAGTTATAGAGGGATGGAGAGATGGAGTTATAGAGAGATGGAGTTATAGAGGGATGGAGAGATGGAGTTATAGAGAGATGGAGTTATAGAGAGATGGAGTTATAGAGGGATGGAGAGATGGAGTTATAGAGAGATGGAGTGATAGAGAGATGGCGTTATAGAGGGATGGAGTTATAGAGAGATGGAGAGATGGAGTTATAGAGGGATGGAGTTATAGAGGGATGGAGAGATGGAGTTATAGAGGGATAGAGAGATGGAGTTATAGAGGGATAGAGAGATGGAGTTATAGAGAGATGGAGTTATAGAGAGATGGAGAGATGGAGTTATAGAGGGAGGATGGAGTTATAGAGGGATGGAGAGATGGAGTTATAGAGAGATGGAGAGATTGAGTTATAGAGGGATGGAGAGATGGAGTTATAGAGAGATGGAGTTATAGAGAGATGGAGTTATAGAGGGATGGAGTTATAGAGAGATGGAGTTATAGAGAGATGGAGTTATAGAGGGATGGAGTTATAGAGGGATTGAGTTATAGAGGGATGGAGTTATAGAGGGATGGAGTTATAGAGGGATGGAGAGATGGAGTTATAGAGGGATGGAGAGATGGAGTTATAGAGAGATGGAGAGATGGAGTTATAGAGAGATGGAGTTATAGAGGGATGGAGTTATAGAGGGATGGAGAGATGGAGTTATAGAGGGATAGAGAGATGGAGTTATAGAGGGATAGAGAGATGGAGTTATAGAGAGATGGAGTTATAGAGAGATGGAGAGATGGAGTTATAGAGAGATGAAGGGATGAAGTTATAGAGAGATGGAGGGATGGAGTTATGGAGAAATGGAGGGATCTATAGATGGAGATATAGAGAGATGGAGTGGTGGAGTTATAGAGAGATGAAGGGATGAAGTTATAGAGAGATGGAGGGATGGAGTTATGGAGAAATGGAGGGATCTATAGATGGAGATATAGAGAGATGGAGTGGTGGAGTTATAGAGAGATGAAGGGATGAAGTTATAGAGAGATGGAGAGATGGAGTTATAGAGAATGGAGATATAGAGAGATGGAGAGATGGAGTTATAGAGAGATGGAGAGATGGAGTTATAGAGAGATGGAGAGATGGAGTTATAGAGAAATGGAGAGATGGAGTTATAGAGAGATGGAGAGATGGAGTTATAGAGACATTTAGAGATGGAGTTATAGAGATGGAGAGATGGAGTTATAGAGAGATGGAGTTATAGAGGGATGGAGAGATGGAGTTATAGAGAGATGGAGAGATGGAGTTATAGAGAGATGGAGTTATAGAGGGATGGAGTTATAGAGGGATGGAGAGATGGAGTTATAGAGAGATGGAGAGATAGACTTATAGAGAGATGGAGAGATGGAGTTATAGAGAGATGGAGAGATAGAGTTATAGAGAGATGGAGAGATTGAGTTATAGAGAGTTGGAGTTATAGAGAGATGGAGTTATAGAGGGTGGAGAGATGGAGTTATAGAGAGATGGAGTTATAGAGAGATGGAGTTATAGAGGGATGGAGTTATAGAAGAATGGAGTTATAGAGGGATGGAGTTATAGAGGGATGGAGTTATAGAGGGATGGAGAGATGGAGTTATAGAGAGATGGAGAGATGGAGTTATAGAGGGATGGAGTTATAGAGGGATGGAGAGATGGAGTTATAGAGGGATAGAGAGATGGAGGTATAGAGGGATAGAGAGATGGAGTTATAGAGAGATGGAGTTATAGAGAGATGGAGAGATGGAGTTATAGAGGGATGGAGTTATAGAGGGATGGAGAGATGGAGTTATGGAGAGATGGAGTTATAGAGGGATGGAGAGATGGAGTTATAGAGAGATGGAGTTATAGAGAGATGGAGTTATAGAGGGATGGAGTTATAGAGAGATGGAGTTATAGAGGGATGGAGAGATGGCGTTATAGAGGGATGGAGAGATGGAGTTATAGAGATATGGAGTTATAGAGGGATGGAGAGATGGAGTTATAGAGGGATGGAGAGATGGAGTTATAGAGAGATGGAGAGATGGAGTTATAGAGAGATGGAGTTATAGAGAGATGGAGTTATAGAGGGATGGAGAGATGGAGTTATAGAGAGATGGAGTTATAGAGAGATGGAGTTATAGAGGGATGGAGTTATAGAGAGATGGAGTTATAGAGAGATGGAGTTATAGAGAGATGGAGTTATAGAGGGATGGAGTTATAGAGGGATGGAGTTATAGAGGGATGGAGAGATGGAGTTATAGAGGGATGGAGAGATGGAGTTATAGAGAGATGGAGAGATGGAGTTATAGAGAGATGGAGTTATAGAGGGATGGAGTTATAGAGGGATGGAGAGATGGAGTTATAGAGGGATAGAGAGATGGAGTTATAGAGAGATGGAGTTATAGAGAGATGGAGTTATAGAGAGATGGAGAGATGGAGTTATAGAGGGATGGAGTTATAGAGGGATGGAGAGATGGAGTTATAGAGAGATGGAGAGATTGAGATATAGAGGGATGGAGAGATGGAGTTATAGAGAGATGGAATTATAGAGAGATGGAGTTATAGAGGGATGGAGTTATAGAGAGATGGAGTTATAGAGGGATGGAGTTATAGAGGGATGGAGTTATAGAGGGATGGAGGGATGGAGTTATAGAGAGATGGAGAGATGGAGTTATAGAGAGATGGAGTTATAGAGGGATGGAGTTATAGAGGGATGGAGAGATGGAGTTATAGAGGGATAGAGAGATGGAGTTATAGAGGGATAGAGAGATGGAGTTATAGAGAGATGGAGTTACAGAGAGATGGAGAGATGGAGTTATAGAGGGATGGAGTTATAGAGGGATGGAGAGATGGAGTTATAGAGAGATGGAGTTATAGAGAGATGGAGTTATAGAGGGATGGAGTTATAGAGAGATGGAGTTATAGAGAGATGGAGTTATAGAGGGATGGAGAAATGGAGTTATAGAGGGATGGAGAGATGGAGTTATAGAGATATGGAGTTATAGAGGGATGGAGAGATGGAGTTATAGAGGGATGGAGAGATGGAGTTATAGAGAGATGGAGAGATGGAGTTATAGAGAGATGGAGTTATAGAGAGATGGAGTTATAGAGGATGGAGAGATGGAGTTATAGAGATATGGAGTTATAGAGGGATGGAGAGAAGGAGTTATAGAGGGATGGAGAGATGATGGAGTTATAGAGAGATGGAGAGATGGAGTTATAGAGGGATGGAGAGATGGAGTTAGAGAGATGGAGTTAATGAGAGATGGAGTTATAGAGAGATGGAGTTATAGAGAGATGGAGTTATAGAGGGATGGAGAGATGGAGTTATAGAGAGATGGAGTTATAGAGAGATGGAGTTATAGAGAGATGGAGTTATAGAGGGATGGAGAGATGGAGTTATAGAGAGTTGGAGTTATAGAGAGATGGAGTGATAGAGAGATGGAGTTATAGAGGGATGGAGTTATAGAGAGATGGAGAGATGGAGTTATAGAGGGATGGAGAGATGGAGTTATAGAGAGATATAGAGATGAAGTTATAGAGAGATAGAGAGATGGAATTATTGAGAGATGGAGAGATGGAGTGATGAAGTTATAGAGAGAGAAAGTTATAGAGAGATGACAAGATGGAGTTATAGAGAGATGGAGTTATAGAGAGATGGAGAGATGTAGTTATAGAGAGTTGGAGAGATGGAGTTATAGAGAGATGGAGAGATTGAGTTATAGAGAGATATAGAGATGGAGTTATAGAGAGATGGAGTTATAGAGAGATGGAGGGATGGAGAGATGGAGTTATAGAGAGATGGAGAGATGGAGTTATAGAGAGATGGAGAGATTGAGTTATAGAGAGATATAGAGATGGAATTATTGAGAGATGGAGTTATAGAGCGATGGAGAGATTAAGTTATAGAGAGATGGAGAGATTGAGTTTTAGAGAGAAATAGCGATGGAGTTATAGAGAGGGTGGAGAGATGGTGTTATGGAGAGATGGATTCATAGAGAGATGGAGAGATGGAGTTATAGCGAGATAGAGAGATGGAATTATTGAGAGATGGAGTAATAGAGCGATTGAGAGATTAAGTTATAGAGAGATGGAGAGATTTAGTTATAGAGAGATTGACAGATGGAGTTATAGAGAGATGGAGAGATGGATTCATAGAGAGATGGAGTTATAGTGAGATAGAGAGATGGAGTTTTAGAGAGATGGAGTTATAGAGAGATGGAGAGATGGAGTTATAGAGAGATGGACAGATATAGTTATAGAGAGATGGATAGATGGAGTTACAGAGATATGGTGTTATAGAGAGATGGAGAGATGGAGTTATAGAGAGATGGAGTTTTTGAGAGATGGAGAGATGGATTTATAGAGAGATTGAGAGATGGAGTTATAGCGAGATGGAGTTATAGAGAGATGGAGGGATGGAGTTATAGAGAGATGGAGTTGTAGAGAGATGGAGTTATAGAGAGAGGGAGTTATAGAGAGATGTAGAGATGAAGTTATAGAGAGATGGAGAGATGGATTCATAGAGATATTGAGAGATGGAGTTATAGAGAGATATAGAGATGGATTTATAGAGAGATGGAGAGATGGAGTTATAGCGAGATGGAGTTATAGAGAGATGGAGGGATGGAGTTATAGAGAGATGGAGTTGTAGAGAGATGGAGGGATGGAGAGATTTAGTTATAGAGAGAATGACAGATGGAGTTATGGAGTTATGGAGAGATGGAGTAATAGAGAGATGGAGAGATGAAGTTATAGAGAGATGGAGAGATTGAGTTATAGAGAGAAATAGAGATGGAGTTATAGAGAGATGGAGGGATGGAGAGATAGAGTTACAGAGATATGGAGAGATGGCGTTATAGAGAGGTGGAGAGATGGAGTTATAGAGAGATGGAGTTATAGAGAGATGGAGTTATAGAGAGATGGAGTTATAGAGGGATGGAGAGATGGAGTTATAGAGAGATGGAGTTATAGAGGGATGGAGAGATGGAGTTATAGAGAGATGGAGTTATAGAGGGATGGGAGAGATGGAGTTATAGAGAGATGGAGTTATAGAGGGATGGAGAGATGGAGGTATAGAGAGATGGAGTTATAGAGGGATGGAGAGATGGAGATATAGAGAGTTGTTGTTATAGAGAGATGGAGTGATAGAGAGATGGAGTTATAGAGGGATGGAGTTATAGAGAGATGGAGAGATTGAGTTATAGAGGGATGGAGAGATGGAGTTATAGAGAGATATAGAGATGAAGTTATAGAGAGATAGAGAGATGGAATTATTGAGAGATGGAGATATAGAGAGATTGAGAGATGTAGTTATAGAGAGTTGGAGAGATGGAGTTATAGAGAGATGGGAGAGATTGAGTTATAGAGAGATATAGAGATGGAGTTATAGAGAGATGGAGGGATGGAGAGATGGAGTTATAGAGAGATGGAGAGATGGAGTTATAGAGAGATGGAGAGATTGAGTTATAGAGAGATATAGAGATGGAATTATTGAGAGATGGAGTTATAGAGCGATGGAGAGATTAAGTTATAGAGAGATGGAGAGATTGAGTTTTAGAGAGAAATAGCGATGGAGTTTATAGAGAGGGTGGAGAGATGGTGTTATGGAGAGATGGATTCATAGAGAGATGGAGAGATGGAGTTATAGCGAGATAGAGAGATGGAGTTTTAGAGAGATGGAGAGATGGAGTTTTTGAGAGATGGAGAGATGGATTTATAGAGAGATTGAGAGATGGAGTTATAGTGAGATGGAGTTTATAGAGAGATGGAGGGATGGATTCATAGAGAGATGGAGAGATGGAGTTATAGCGAGATAGAGAGATGGAGTTTTAGAGAGATGGAGTTATAGAGAGATGGAGAGATGGAGTTATAGAGAGATGGACAGATATAGTTATAGAGAGATGGATAGATGGAGTTACAGAGATATGGTGTTATAGAGAGATGGAGAGATGGAGTTATAGAGAGATGGAGTTATAGAGGATGGAGAGATGGAGTTATAGAGATATGGAGTTATAGAGGGATGGAGAGAGGAGTTATAGAGGATGGAGAGATGGAGTTATAGAGAGATGGAGAGATGGAGTTATAGAGAGATGGAGTTATAGAGAGATGGAGTTATAGAGAGATGGAGTTATAGAGGATGGAGAGATGGAGTTATAGAGAGATGGAGTTATAGAGGGATGGAGAGATGGAGTTATAGAGAGTTGGAGTTATAGAGAGATGGAGTGATAGAGAGATGGAGTTATAGAGGGATGGAGTTATAGAGAGATGGAGTTTATAGAGAGATGGAGTTATAGAGGGATGGAGAGATGGAGTTATAGAGAGATGGAGTTATAGAGAGATGGAGTTATAGAGAGATGGAGTTATAGAGGGATGGAGAGATGGAGTTATAGAGAGATAGAGTTATAGAGGGATGGAGAGATGGAGTTTATAGAGAGTTGGAGTTATAGAGAGATGGAGTGATAGAGAGATGGAGTTATAGAGGGATGGAGTTATAGAGAGATGGAAGAGATGGTGTTATGGAGAGATGGATTCAATAGAGAGATGGAGAGATGGAGTTATAGCGAGGATAGAGAGATTGAGTTTTAGAGAGATGGAGAGATGGAGGTTATAGAGAGAGATAGAGAGATGGAATTATTGAAGAGATGGAAGTAATAGAGCGATTGAGAGATTAAGTTATAGAGAGATGGGGAGATTTAGTTATAGAGAGATTGACAGATGGAGTTATAGAGAGATGGAGAGATGGATTCATAGAGAGATGGAGTTATAGCGAGATAGAGAGATGGAGTTTTAGAGAGATGGAGTTATAGAGAGATGGAGAGATGGAGTTATAGAGAGATGACAGATATAGTTATAGAGAGATGGATAGATGGAGTTACAGAGATATGGTGTTATAGAGAGATGGAGAGATGGAGTTATAGAGAGATGGAGTTTTTGAGAGATGGAGAGATGGATTTATAGAGAGATTGAGAGATGGAGTTATAGCGAGATGGAGTTATAGAGAGATGGAGGGATGGAGTTTATAGAGAGATGGAGTTGTAGAGAAGATGGAGTTATAGAGAGAGGGAGTTATAGAGAGATGTAGAGATGAAGTTATAGAGAGATGGAGAGATGGATTCATAGAGATATGGAGAGATGGAGTTATAGAGGATATAGAGATGGAATTTATAGAAGGATGGAGAGATGGAGTTATAGCGAGATGGAGTTATAGAGAGATGGAGGGAATGGAGTTATAGGAGAGGATGGAGTTGTAGAGAGATGGAGGATGGAGAGATTTCGTTATAGAAGAATGACAGATGGAGTTATGGAGTTATGGAGAGATGGAGTAATAGAGAGATGGAGAGATGAAGTTATTAGAGAGATGGAGAGATTGAGTTATAGAGAGAAATAGAGATGGAGTTATAGAGAGATGGAGGGATGGAGAGATAGAGTTACAGAGATATGAGAGATGGCGTTATAGAGACGGTGGAGAGATGGAGTTTATAGAGAGATGGAGTTATAGAGAGATGGAGGTATAGAGCAGATAGAGAGATGGAATTATTGAGAGATGGAGATATAGAGAGATTGAGAGATGTAGTTATAGAGAGTTGGAGAGATGGAGTTATAGAGAGATGGAGAGAGCCTGGAGTTATAGAGAGATATAGAGAGGAGTTATAGAGATGAGGCTGGATGGAGAGATGGAGTTATAGAGAGCTGGAGAGGATGGAGTTATAGAGAGATAGAGAGATGGAATTATTGAGAGATGGAGATATAGAGAGATTGAGAGATGTAGTTATAGAGAGTTGGAGAAGATGGAGTTATAGAGAGATGGAGAGATTGAGTTATAGAGAGATATAGAGATGGAGTTATAGAGAGATGGAGGGATGGAGAGATGGAGTTATGGAGTTATAGAGAGATGGAGAGATTGAGTTATAGAGAGATATAGAGATGGAATTATTGAGAGATGGAGTTATAGAGCGATGGAGAGATTAAGTTATAGAGAGATGGAGAGATTGAGTTTTTAGAGAGAAATAGCGATGGAGTTATAGAGAGGGTGGAGAGATGGTTGTTATTGAGAGGATGGATTCATAGAGAGATGGAGAGATGGAGTTATAGCGAGATAGAGAGATGGAGTTTTAGAGAGATGGAGAGATGGAGTTTTTGAGAGATGGAGAGATGGATTTATAGAGAGATGAGAGATGGAGTTATAGTGAGATGGAGTTATAGAGAGATGGAGGGATGGATTCATAGAGAGATGGAGAGATTGGAGTTTTATAGCGAGATAGAGAGATGGAGTTTTAGTAGAGAGATGGAGTTATAGAGAGATGGAGGAGATGGAGTTATAGAGAGATGGACAGATATAGTTATAGAGAGATGGATAGATGGAGTTACAGAGATATGGTGTTATAGAGAGATGGAGAGAGATGGAGTTATAGAGAGATGGAGTTTTTGAGAGATGGAGAGATGGATTTATAGAGAGATTGAGAGATGGAGTTTATAGCGAGATGGAAGTTATAGAGAGATGGAGGGATGGAGTTATAGAGAGATGGAGTTGTAGAGAGATGGAGAGATGGAGTATAGAGAGATGGACAGATATAGTTATAGAGAGATGGATAGATGGAGTTACAGAGAGATGGGTGTTATAGAGAGATGGAGAGATGGAGTTATAGAGAGATGGAGTTTTGAGAGATGGAGAGATGGATTTATAGAGAGATTGAGAGATGGAGTTATAGCGAGATGGAGTTAGAGAGGATGGAGTTGTAGAGAGATGGAGTTATAGAGATAGAGGGAGTTAGAGAGATGTAGAGATGGAGTTATAGAGAGATGGAGAGATGGATTCATAGAGAGATGGAGAGATGGAGTTATAGCGAGATAGGAGATGGAGTTTTAGAGAGATGGAGTTATAGAGAGATGGAGAGATGGAGTATAGAGAGATGGACAGATATAGTTATAGAGAGATGGATAGATGGAGTTACAGAGATATGGTTTATAGAGAGATGGAGAGATGGAGTTATAGAGAGATGGAGTTTTTGAGAGATGGAGAGATGGATTATAGAGAGATTGAGAGATGGAGTTATAGCGAGATGGAGTTATAGAGAGATGGAGGGATGGAGTTATAGAGAGATGGAGTTGTAGAGAGATGGAGAGTTATAGAGAGAGGGAGTTATAGAGAGATGTAGAGATGGAGTTATAGAGAGATGGAGAGATGGATTCATAGAGATTTGGAGAGATGGAGTTATAGAGGATATAGAGATGGATTATAGAGAGATGGAGAGATGGAGTTATATAGCAGAGAGGAGTTATAGAGAGATGGAGGGATGGAGTTACAGAGAGATGGAGTTGTAGAGAGATGGAGGGATGGAGAGATTAGTTATAGAGAGAATGACAGATGGAGTTATGGAGTTATGGAGAGATGGAGAGTAAAGAGAGATGGAGGAGAGGAAGTTATAGAGAGATGGAGAGATTGAGTTATAGAGAGAAATAGAGATGGAGTTATAGAGAGATGGAGGGATGGAGAGATAGAGTTACAGAGATATGGGAGAGATGGCGTTATAGAGAGGTGGAGAGATGGAGTTATAGAGAGATGGAGTTATAGAGAGATGGAGTTAGTTATAGGGGATGGAGAGATGGAGTTATAGAGAGATGGGTTATAGAGGGATGGAGAGATGGAGTTATAGAGAGATGGAGTTATAGAGGGATGGAGAGATGGAGTTATAGAGAGATGGAGTTTATAGAGGGATGGAGAGATGGAGTTATAGAGAGATGGAGTTTTTGAGAGATGGAGAGATGGATTTATAGAGAGATTGAGAGATGGAGTTATAGCGAGATGGAGTATAGAGAGATGGAGGGATGGAGTTATAGAGAGATGGAGTTGTTGAGAGAGAGGAGTATAGAGAGGGGAGTTATAGAGAGATGTAGAGATGGAGTTATAGAGAGATGGAGAGATGGATTCATAGAGATTTGGAGATGATGGAGTTATAGAGAGATATAGAGATGGATTTATAGAGAGATGGAGAGATGGAGTTATAGCGAGATGGAGTTATAGAGAGATGGAGGGATGGAGTTATAGAGAGATGGAGTTGTAGAGAGATGGAGGATGGAGAGATTTAGTTATAGAGGAATGACAGATGGGTTAGGAGTTATGGAGAGATGGAAGTAATAGAGAGATGGAGAGATGAAGTTATAGAGAGATGGAGAGATTGAGTTATAGAGAGAATAGAGATGGAGTTATAGAGAGAGGAGGGATGGAGAGATAGAGTTACAGAGATAGAGATGGAGTTTATAGAGAGATGGAGTTATAGAGAGATGGAGTTATAGAGGAGATGGAGAGATGGAGTTATAGAGAGATG